>NW_006263763.1:46952-49723 GCF_000469605.1 Apis dorsata | reverse complement strand
GTTTAGTTTCTTTTTTTTTTTTTTTTTCTTTGATTCAGCAAGTCTCGAGCTTAGTTTTTAGTTTCAGCGGGCAACGAATGGCTTCTCATCTTTTGGATCATTTTTTCGAATTTAAAGGATGGGAAGTTATCGTTACTATTTTGTCATTGTGCTCGTTTTAATAGTAGTAATTGTTGCTTGACCGTCTTGCATGCAGGCTTGTAGGATCCCGGTCATCACGGTCATCGCGATTTTTTATTAATCTTATTAATTAAAAACAAATTGAATTACTGTTGCGTTAAAATGAGAATCGCATTTGCTTTTCATTACTTTTATTATGAATTAGCTTTTTATTTTTTATTCTTTTTCTTTTTCTTTTTTATTTAAACTTGAATTTATTTCGTTGTTTTGCAATTTATGATATTTAAGATATCTTTTATAAAATATTTCATTTTGAAAATTAGTATTGCGTTTTAAGTTGTCCATATTTCTTACACTTGAAGCATGTTTTTGCTTCTGGATCACTTATTGCAACTAAAAGAGTTGTATGATTGACAGCTGCTGAAATGGTTTCATGGAATAATAAAATATGAGTAAATAAATTAATTTATTATATTTTGTAAATTGTTAAAATATTTCAAGATGCATGTTTTTTCTTCTATCTTTTTTTTTTTAAATTTTAATATATAGTGTTGCGGATTTAGATTGAGTTGATAAACTTTATTTGGCTATCTTTTTATTAAGATACTATTAAAAAATATATTTCTTTCTTATCGATGATTAAAAATTATCAAATAACGATATCTTGTTATTTTGATTTTTTTATAAATTATTTTTTAATTTATTAATTCAGTTTATTGCACATATGAATTGAAGGAAATAAATAGGGAAAAAAGAAGCGCATAATACCGAAATAAAATTTAATCTTCATTAGGTAGAAATGTTAATTCTCTGTTATTGAGTTTCACCAATTCTGTTTCGTAATATGTTTTAAGAACTCTGCAGCTTAAAATGGAAAGAGAAGAGAAGGAGTATTTCATTCCTTTTCCAATTTTTATATCAGAGTAGGATCAAAGAAAGATTTACCTTCTTGATAGGTTGGATTTATAAATAATCTATTCAATGTTCAGTTCTTTCTCTTATTAAAAGACATTTTCCCCTATTTTTTTGATCATTTTATTGCTTGCTAGTCCATAAATTTCCTTTCTGAATCAAATCTTTAATTCTTGATGTGACTTTGTTCAGCCTATCCTCACTTGCATTTTCTTTCACCGCATGTGATTCATATTCAATTTTTGTAAAAATTGTGACGTTGGTACGAATATTGATGCGATTATAAAGTGTATCTTTTAGATTTTTTTTATAGACAGGATTTATGAATAATTTAATTATTGATAGAAATATAAAAAAAAGTTTCAGGAGCAAAAGATTGTATCACAGAATAAAATTGATGAAATAAAACGTATTTAGAATTATTATTTAACTATATAAAATAAATAGAAATTAAAAAAGCATCGATAATCAATAAAATAGTGCTCACGTTTTTTAATTATATAAATTCTATTTTCAGCTTTAATCTTCCACGCCGATTTTCTTTATAATTTTATTTCTTGTATTGCACAATTATAGAAATTTTGCAATCCGTATCAAAAGAAGAATTTATTTGAAAATATATAAATTTTGGCGCAAAAGGACAAATGGTCAGGTCTTTTTGCAGCAATTTCCAAGCGATGAGAGCTGGAAACTCGTTATTATTTGATACATATTATTATATAATTATATATTTCGTGAGAAATAATGTTGATTGGCTATGAGCGCAATTTTTCGTAGATAAAAATTTTATTAAATGAATGAAGACTCGTCGGTTTAAGTAGATTCGTTAAATTATGAAACACATAAACACAAAAATAAAGACTTTAATTTCGAGTGATCTGTTTTTATGTAGATATATAGGTGGCATATCGGTACATAATCTTTTTTGATATTTCAAAATATGTGACACACACACACACACACACGAGAGATATCTATTCCGTTTCTCATCTGTGAGAGAGGAATGGAAGAAGCCGCTTATCTGGATGTCGAAAAATGGACATTTCCAGGTTACACGCGTCCGTGCAATATCCTCGCCCTTCCCGTTGTTCCTTAATCTCTCCTCGCAACGAAATTTAAAGCATTATACTACGGAAGAATCCCTTTGATGTCGCGCTTTACATACAATATTTACATACTATCGAGGGAAGACTTTAAACTTCTTGAAGATATTTTGGAGGCCCCGAAGTACTTTCCACCGGGCTTGCTGCATTAAGAATTTAAGGTGGGGGAGGCGCGGTGGCATTTATTCATCCGGGCATTAATGAAAAGTTCCCGTGGCATTTAGTACAGAAGTAAACATCGAGGAAAGCTTATGAACGATGCGAGGCAATTTATATATCCCAAAAACTCGACGATTTATATTCCCCTTATCGATCACATATCTGTTATATAATCGATTATGTCTTGTTTTTCTTCTTACAATTTAAAAATGGTACTTTCAAAAAATCGTCGAGAAAGAAAGAATACGATGAGTTTATTTTCTTAAAACTGTTTTCTATGATACTTGAATATCGGTATATTTAATATACAACCGATTACTTTTTTTTCTTCTTACAGTTTATAAATGGTACTTTCAAAAAATCGTCGAGAAAGAAAGAATACGATGAGTTTATTTTCTTAAAACTGTTTTCTATGATACTTGAATATCGGTATATTTATTATACAACCGATTACTTATTTTTCTTCTTACAGTTTAT
>NW_006263763.1:45851-46935 GCF_000469605.1 Apis dorsata | reverse complement strand
GTACTTTCAAAAAATCGTCGAGAAAGAAAGAATACGATGAGTTTATTTTCTTAAAACTGTTTTTTACGATACTTGAATATCGGTATATTTATTATACAACCGATTACTTATTTTTCTTTTTACAGTTTATAAATGGTACTTTTAAAAAATTGTCAGGAAAGAACACGATGAGTTTATTTTGTTTGTACGTTTTCTTAGAACTGTTTTTTACGATACTTGAATATCGATATATTTATTATACAACCGATTACTTATTTTTCTTCTTATATTTTATAAATGGTACTTTTAAAAAATCGTCAGGAAAGAACACGATGAGTTTATTTTGCTACGTTTTCTTAGAACTGTTTTTATATTTTATACGATATCGGTATATTTATTATATAACTGATTAGTTACACTTTTTTATTCCTATTTTTACCATATATACATTTGTAAATGGTACTTTAATTTTTTAAAAAATCGTCAAGAAAGAACACGATGAGTTTATTTTCTTAGAACTGTTTTTTACGATACTTGAATATCGGTATATTTATTACTTATTTCTGTTCCTCCTATTTTTACCCTATACACGTTTACAAATGGTACTTTAATTTTATAAAAAGTCATCAAAAAGAAACAGATAAGTTTATTTTCTTAGAACCGTTTTTACGATACTTGAATATCGGTATATTTATTACTTTTACCGTACACACGTTTACAAATGGTACTTTAATTTTCGAAAAAATGGTCAAAAAAGGAACACGATGAGTTTATTTTGCTACGTAGAACAATATTTGCTATGAACATCGATAGATTTATCCATTTTAAAGGAAGGGCTCACTTTGGTATTTCCGAAAGCAGGAACGAATCATCTCGTCTTTTCTCGGCTCATAATTAACGTGCCCAATTACGAACAATCAAAGCGGCGCTAGAAGCAAATAACTCGACGCGGCGACAATGCGAAGAAAAATCTCAGCCCCTGTTTCCCTGTGCAACCCCTTCAGAGGGGGGTTAGGGGGTGGGGTAGTTTTCGACGCTACCCGCCCAGGCAGCCACTTTCCCATGTTTTTTCAACGCGGTAAAGTAAGCATAAAAACAAACGTCA
>NW_006263763.1:44309-45812 GCF_000469605.1 Apis dorsata | reverse complement strand
ACTCGAGCCGAGACGAGAGTGCACGCATGCAGCAGACTCGCGTGGGAGAGTCGGAAAAACGAGCGCGACAAAATGCCAAGGGAGGAAAAACCGAGCGTACGATTACTTCACGCACGCTCTACGTTTCCTCAGACTCGACTCCGACTCGATTCCAAATAATCGAGAACTAACCGTCGTCGTTCCAAAGATCACCATAGAGAGAGAGAGAGAGAGAGAGAGAGATATTATTCATATTTTTCTTTTTCATTTTAAACGGAAATAATTGGCTCTCACATCGGCGTTCGCGAATACATTTGGGATCCGACGTTGCGTCTCCGTAGCGGTCGACTAAACGCGGGAAAGCGCGCAATTCGTTTTGTTTTCACAGCCGCGTATTCTCTTTTGTGATACGCGGCTTTCCGTATTACCATGAATTCGTACCACCACCGGGGAACAAGGACTCGTTACGAGACAGACAGAGGTTGTCCTTTGAGTTTTGCTCGCTTAGATTAATATTATATCAATGCCGCGTCAAAGAGAACACCTCTTCCCACCCTCTTTTTCACCCTCCCTATAACGAACGTGGACCCTTTCGCACGTTCGAGGCTCGCTTGAGTGGTCGAGCAACGAGTACCTCGTGAATAATTGACGCGCGAGGCGAATCCACCTTCAAAACTCTTCCGATTTACTCTTCGAACGCCAACTTCCAGTCGATAAAAATCATCCCTTTTTTTTTTTTTTTTTTTTTTCTAATCTTTCGCCTCGATTCGTGCACGAATTTTTCCTCCCCCGAGTAAGACGAGTAATTTCGTCCGCGTAAAAGAGAAAAAGAAGAATACTCGGTCGACAAACAAACGTAAGGATGCGGAAGATTCGAATCGATCCCGCTCGACTTGCCTCTCTAAGAGTGGCATCTCCGCCGTGGAGATGATAAAGGAGAGAAAAGAAAAAAAAGAGGAAGAGAGAGAAGCAGTAGGCAGCTAGGCAAACGCGGCCAATAATCGCTGATAATTTATTAAGGGGAGGGGGAGGGGGGGAAAGGCTCGCGATCCGGGCTTCTGCCGGGCATCTGCGTTATTTAAGAAAATAAATATTTGATATCCCAAACAAAGGACGCTCCTCGTCCAGAGCGCGTCTCTCTCTCTCTCTCTCTCTCCTCTCTCCTCGAGGCTGTGCAGGAAACGGATAGAAGAAGAGGTTCGACCGGGGAGGGGGATGAAAGAGAGGTCGGGAAAGGAGGAGAAGAGCAGCCACCGCGGCTAAAAAGTGTCGAGGGTGGGTCGAGAAGACTCTCGTAGAAGCGGAGGGATCGGAGGTAGAAGAGGGGAGGGGGCCGACTCATTGGCCGTGAAATATGGGGTAAAAGGTTCGATAATTGATTACACAGATTTTTTATGCCGCAAGAAGCCTTAATTCTCGCCGCGCCACCCCTCGCCGATAATTCCGCGCCTGGAAAGCGGCAGCCGACGAGGTTGGAATATCGAGTCCTGTGTAAAACGATCTTTCCCTCCCCAAGAATGTTCC
>NW_006263763.1:40679-44278 GCF_000469605.1 Apis dorsata | reverse complement strand
GTCTGTTGGGTTGCCGCCACCGCGAAAAAAAAACTCCAACCCTCCGCTTAGCCTCTGCGAGGCTAGGAGCCGTGTGACGTAATCGAAACGTACGAGACGAAAAATTCGCCTCGCCCTTCCTTACTTTATCCCCTCGCCTTTATTCCGAAGATTCGACGCGATTGCAAATACATTCGTATTCGCCGCTGTCATTGCTCTTTCGAGCAATTTTTCTCTCTCTCGTTCTCGAATATCCCGATATTCGATTTTCGATCGATGAAAAAAAGGGAAAAAAGCTGATGAAAGGCGGGGACGTACGCACTCGACGCACCACGACACGGCGTGTGTATTGATTAAAATGTGTGTACCGAGAGCGAAGAACGCTTTGTTTCGTCGGGGGAGGGGGAGGAGGGGGAAAAATCATCGCAGCGCTAATTTGAAAATATTGAAGCGACGGTGAAGCGTAATAAAGAGAGAGAGAGAGAGAGAGAGAGGAGGAAACGGGTTGAAAAGGCACGGGCTGCTGGTCGATTTATACGCACACACACACACATATATATATATACGTATATACGTACGTTGTATTCTGTATCGTTGCGCGTACGAGTGGTGTTCGATGGGAAACGTCGCGTCTACGCCGATACCGATAGGCCCCGGCTTCCTTTGTTTTTATACTAATTAAATTGGCCCGCGACCCTTTCACCCCCTCCATCCCTTAACCCCTCGCAGCGACCATCGTTTGAACTTTTCCTCCTCGCCGACGACGATTCGTCGAAGGGTCTCGGTTCGCCATCGGTTCCGCGAGATGGACTAATTAATTACCGTGCAAGTGGCCCGTTGATCCTGCCAACCATCCACCGCCCTCAAGAAGATTTCTTCTTATTGCTCGATACTCCGCTCCCCTCCTCGAAATCAAAGAAAGAATTCGACTCGAGAGGAATGGACGGAGGACGATAAGAGCGCGTGATATATTTTTCGAGAAATCTTTCGATTACTTTCTTCAACTTTGTTTACTCGAGGATCCATTGTTGCCGATCTCGTTCCAACGTCTTTAACTCTTTGCACTCGAAGCCACATCTTTACGCGTGAGGAAAGAAAATTTGTCGGATTCGATATTTTAATAACAATCCCAATAACTCTTATATATTCATTCTGTCTATTATTCTTCTTCTTTTCACATCTCTATTTCCATCGTCATTTCTTAATAGAAATAATTCAAACTCGTCTTCCAACTAATTTCATTCCATGCTTACAAAACTCGAAAAATAATATTTCTATTTCCACCACTGTCGATACTCGGAACGAAAATGTAGTTCAATCACTAATTTGAGATAAAAGAAAATGGTAAATCATTTCACGTTTTTCGAGATTATACGTATATCGTTCGAATCGATCCAAGAGTCAATTATTTCCTTCAACTAAAACTTCAGTTAAAACTACGCTTCACACTATCCGTTATATCAGGATATTCGAATAATACGATATTTATATAAGAACAAATGTTTAAAATAATGTAAGAATTTTTACAACTCTTCGGCTCTAAATCGAAGAATTCCTAATTGTAACACGAAGAAAATGAATGAAGATTTAAAATGGAGGAGGCGTAAAAATTGCTACGGAAAATAGAACTGTGGCTGCTATGAATAGAATCGAAGGAACGAGGTATAAACTGTTACGGCCTTCGTGTAATCCGACAATCGGCCCGATATTGTTTAGACGGCGACACACGCGCGTACGGTGACGAAGAGAGGAGAGAGAGAGAGAGAGAGAGAGAGACGAAAATTGATTCGATCACGACGATCGTGTATGGTCTATAAATAGTGGGACCGATGATGAAAGGCTTTAAACGAGATGATATGGCCTGTGATCGACCCAATCAATGCATCCACTAAATCATCGTCTAAACTGACGGCTGCGACACAGCTAGTTAATGTATACTGGTGGTGGGCGACCGGAAGGGGCCACTCATCCAACGATTGTCGATGCGTGGCATCTTTATAGGATCACGAATTGTCACGTACAAACAGCTTCTCGTTTCCGCGTATCGTCCAGATTCGCTATATCGAAGAAGAAAGGAAAAGAAGAAAGCGTCTCCCCTTCGCCTCGTCGATTTTCTCTCAAAATAATACTTGCCATCGATTTATCATTATCGAAATTGTATTTAATTATATGCAACGATTTCGAATATTTATACGATTTTCGTACAGAAAAAAGAAGAAAGCGTCTCCCCTTCGTCTTTTTTCTCTCAAAATAATACTTGCCATCGATTTCGAATATTCGTACGACGAAAATAAAAAATCATAGCCTTTCAAAGGATCTTCATGTTCTCAGTATCGATCAATTCGTCAAGAAACGAGATTTCGTCCGATTATCAAAAATACGCGTGGCAAAATTGAATCAAACGTGGCATAATGCATAATAATTACGTTCCCTCTTCTGGTTTAAATATCGATCGATTCATATCGATAAATATAATATCGTCGAGAGACGAGATTTCGAACGATTATCAAAAATACGCGTGGCAAAATTGAATCAAACAGAATCGCACACATAATAATTCCAATCCCTCTTCCGGTTTAAGTACAATATCGATCGATTCGTGGAGGGACGAGATTTCGTCCAAACGATTATTTCTACGAAACAGAGGACACAAAGAAAGCTTTCAAAAGGATAACCTATAATTCCATATATATATACACATATATTTGTATATATCGTGTTCTAGTGAAAGGGTTTTAATAATAAGAAGCACGGTCGAAAGGTTGGATATTTTCAGGGGATAAAGGAAGAGGCCTGTTCGGAAGGAATCGTAAAATCGTGGAGGAGGCGAGGGGCGCCTAAAAGGACGGGAAGGGAGGAGGGGCGGAGATGGCTTAATGCCACGGTGTCGAGCAATCGGGTATCGACTTTTCCATTAGGCAGAAAAGTTGTGGTCACCGGAACGACGAAATTGGCCATAGCGAGAGGGACGTTTGCGCCAAGGTGACGCGGTGGTGACGCGGAGGAGAAGGTTTGCTCCTACGGTGGAGGGTGGACAGCGCCGCGTCGACAGGAGGGGAGGGTGACATTAATTCTCATAACATTTTACGAGGCGGTATCTGACCCGTGTGAAGTCTCTCTCTCCGACGGCCAGAAGCACGGTTTAGGAGTCATAACTTCCAATCACCTTAAGACATGCAGTCGCGGCCAATTCACGCGCCAGCCTCCGCTCTTCCCTCAACATTGGCCAACTTACGACGACCTCCCTTCCTTACTTGTTTAAACGGTATCGATCGAGAAACGATTACCAAAAATACGCATCGCAATATGGCAGAATCGCATATACAATAATTACGACATAAGTAACTTAATAATTCCTCCGGTTTAAATACAATATCGATCGATTCGTCGAGAAACGAGATTTCCTCCAAACGATTATCAAAAATGTATGTTGTAAAATTGAATCAAACGTGGCAGAATCGAACGCATGATAATTACGATCCGAACGGAGTATCGATCGATTCGTCGAAAAATGAGATTTCGTCCAAACGATTATCAAAAATATATGTTGCAAAATTGAACCAAATCAAATGTATAGGATATATCTCAGAAATAGCAAAATCGCACGTGTGGTAATTACG
>NW_006263763.1:38813-40668 GCF_000469605.1 Apis dorsata | reverse complement strand
CCTCCGGTTTAAATACAATATCGATCGATTCGTCGAGAAACGAGATTTCCTCCAAACGATTATTTCTACAAAACAGTAAGATCTTAAAGGAAACCAAGAAAAAATCTAGAAAAATTAAATTAAATATGATAGAATCGCACGCATAATAATTACGATCCCTCTTCTGGTTTAAATATAATATCGATCGATTCGTCGAGAGATTTCGTCCAAATCATTATCAAAAATATACATTGCAAAATTAAATTAAACATGATAAAATCGAATGCATAATAATTACGATCCTTTAAACGGAGTATCGATCGATTCGTCGAGAAACGAGATTTCCAAATGATTATTTGCAAATGATTATGCAAAACAGTAAGATCTTAAAAAAAACCAAGAAAAAATATACATTGCCATAAACCAAGAATCGCACACATGATAATTACGATCCTTTAAACGGAATATCGATCGATTCGTCGAGGGATGAGATTTCGTCCAAACTATTATTTTTACAAAACAATAAGATTTTAAAGGACGAAGAAAAATATACGTTGCAAAATCAAACGTAAATCGCACGTATAATAATTACGATTCTTCTAAATGGAATATCGATCGATTCGATTCGTCGAGACGAGATTTCGTCCAAACGATTATTTCTGCAAAACAGTAAGAAACTAAAAGAATTAAAAGAAACTTGAAATTGAATCAAACGTGGCAGAATAATAATTACGATCCTTTAAACGGAATATCGATCGATTCGAGGGACGAGATTTCGTCCAAATTATTATTTTTGCAAAACAGTAAGAAACTAAAGAACTAAAAGAAACTTTAAAAACACGAAGAAAAATACGTAGCAAAATTGAATTAAACGTGGCAGAATAATAATTACGATCCTTTAAACGGAATATCGATCGATTCGTCGACGAGATTTCGTCCAAACTATTATTTTTACAAAACAATAAGATTTTAAAGGACGAAGAAAAATATACGTTGCAAAATCAAACGTAAATCGCACGTATAATCATTACGATTCTTCTAAACGAACTATCGATCGATTCGTCGACGAGATTTCGTCCAAACTATTATTTTTCTCAAACAATAAGATTTTAAAGGACGAAGAAAAATCTACGTTGCAAAATCAAACGTAAAGCGCACGTATAATAATTACGATTCTTCTAAACGAAATATCGATCGATTCGTCGAGAGATTTCGTCCAAACGATTATTTCTGTAAAACAATAAGACAGTAAGAAGACACGAGAAGAAAAAATATACGTTGCAAAATTGAATCAAACAGAATAATAATTACGATCCTTTAAACGAAGTATCGATTCGAGGGACGAGATTTCGTCCAACCCATTATTTTTGCAAAACAATAAAATTTTAAAGAATGAAGAAAAATATACGTTCCAAAATCAAAGGTGGGAGAATCGCACGTATAATAATTACGATGGGACGAGATTTCGTCCCTAAGCCAGTAAGACAGTAAGAGGAACACGAAGAAAAAATATACACGTACAAAAATTAAACGTACAGGATACACCGTGTGCGCGTATCGTATAGAAATGGGAGAATCGACGAATCTAGAGACACATAGAAATAACAAGAGCGACGACGGAATGAATTTCCAACGCGATATTTCATTTCTATCGTCCCGCCTCTAAACGTGAAATTCCCCGGAGCGGCGTCGAGTCGTTTAACCACGCGCCTGGGCGAGATATCGACCTCATTATCGGGACGTATCACCGGCAATGAAACGTAAGTCGCCAAACGCGCAACGGATCCCGATGAAAAGACAGGCCACGGTAGACTGGGTGTTCATTACGGGCGGGCCCGCTATAGGAATCCATTAACGCGTGAGACGTTGGCGGTGG
>NW_006263763.1:26753-38179 GCF_000469605.1 Apis dorsata | reverse complement strand
GGGGTTGGGTTGCTTCACGCTGTTGGAGTGCATTTGGCCATCAAATAACATCGGCAGCGCCTATAACCGGCTTACGTCCCGACATAAAGTCGGCTTGGCCTTCTCCTACTTCCTACACAGGTCTTTCCTCGCCACATCTCGAGCCACTAACTCGTGATCAGGCCATCGCCCATACCACCACCCTTCGTATCAGGAGTTGCGGCTCTTGGAGGGCTTAAGCTCGCGATATCAGTTGATTGGGTCTAGAAAGTATCGTTGGGAAAGAGGATTCGTTTCGCTCGCCGTCCTTTCATCTATCCGGGAGGAGAGAGCGTGAGATTTTCTTTGAAAAAGAAATCGGTCGATAACCACTTACGAATAAATTTTTCTGCGAAAAGGAACTTCTTCCAGCGTATTCGTCGATCTGCTCCACTTTTGGAAAAGCTCGTATTCGATCGGAACGACGCCTTCCATCCCCATTATCCTTTGCACGCTTCGGCCTTCCCCGAATGCTTCCAATTAAACTTTTCTCCGCCGTTCTCCGGGCGATATTTTTCCGGATTACCGAAGATACGTTTTGGCCGCTATCGCGCGGTCTATATGGGTGGATTCGACGTGGAAGGGGCCAATAACTTGCCAATATCGGTATTACTGGCGCACCGAGCGCAATATAAACGTTTATGACCCAATGCGCGCCCATCCGAACCCCTGTCCATTCGATCCACTGTTTTTCCAACAGTGGCTCTCAACTTTTTACACGTGTATATATACTCGTAACTCTTTTATATATTTCAGTCATAGCCCTTCATAGCCGCGCTATTTTCATCGATCCTCGTTCAAAATTTCATTGAAAACGCGCGCGTTTGTCTTCTCTCTGAAACGTTTCCCTTTACACTCTGTATAATATATATAGAATGAGAGCTACTGGTCAAGAAGGAAAGACGAGAGCGAGCATCGGTAGCCAATGTGGCTGCGATACGAATACCGTCTCTCTGACCCGTTCCTCGACATCCCCCTCCCCCTCTGTCCCTTTCGCGGTCGCTGTGTGTAAGGGCGCGCCACCGCCCGGGACACTTAATGTTTCTCTATCTATAGTGGTCAGGGCGAGACAATCTGGTATATTGTTATATACGACATTGCGAGGGAGGGAGGGAGAGCGGAGCCACGAGAGATATCACCGGTCACCAATTACCAAGCCCGAGCCGAGAGTTATTGAAAAGATCTTCCCACAGGAGAGACCTTGCTGGAAATCGCGCTTTCCTAACGGCTAATGAACACCGATTACGCTTCCCTTCATCGTTTATCTCTCCTCGCGATAATATTCCTCCCTATTTCTTTTCCTTCTTCTGGAGCAAATATTTTGTTCCAATTGTTTGTTGCGATTTATATACGATAAAAAGGGGAATGTTATCGATAAGCTCGGCTCGCGCGTTAATTATTCCCTCCTTTGGATCGCGCACCCCAGCGTCGCCATCAATTTCGCCACTTTCGCCCGGCAATAAGGTGTCCTCCTTCTCCTGCTTGGCGGAGAATCCAAAAGACTTCTCTCCGTCTTCCGTGGAAATGGTAATGCCTCGCTTTTACGATCATCATATTTATAAATGAGAGGCCGGATGTGGAAGCCCCTGCCTCGACCCCGATGAAAGGAGCCCTGTTAATTGGGAATACTGATGGCAGCAACGGCGAACGCGGGAGAGCATCGTGGCACGTCGTCGTCGGATCGATGCCGCCCCGATGTCTTTCAACCCTCCTTCCCTCTTTTCGTCTATCCTCGACGACGGCGGCAGCGGCAGCGGCGGCGGCGGTGGTGGTGGTGGTGGTGCCTCGGTTTCATCTTCTCTCGGCCACCCACGCAAGATCATGGCGCCGGATAAGACCCGTGGGACGCTGTCAAAGGGAGCTTATATTTATGAGACTTTCGGCAAACAAATGGATAAATCTAATATCACGGAAGCGGAACGAGCAAGCTCCTTGAGAACGTCCCACCGTCTTCCACCGCGGATTCTCCGCTTTCTAACGCCGGCTTGACAACGGCAAACTTTCGGATTAACGAGTTTCGCGTCAATGGATAAGATATCGATTATAATTTCTCAACGGGGATTATATCGAGGTAAGTCGATTCGCCATGTTTATTCTTTTAGTTCGATCGAGTTTGAGATCGGATAACCTTTTCGTAACCAGAGATTCGCGCGTTTTCGTCGTCGAGAAATTCTTCCAATACTTTGTTTTGTATTTAAAACGTAACAAAAGTGAATCGATATGGTGGACAGCTTTCAATATTTCGTTTAATCTTAATTTTTACAAATGTTTCTCGATCGATTTCTTATCAATGGGATGCTGCTATTTTTTTCTCCAAGTACTCAAATGTTGGATTTGAGATCGGATAATAATTCACCTTTTCCCAATCAGAGATTCGCGCGTTCCAAGTTTTCGTCGTCGAGAAATTCTTCCAATACTTAAAACGTAAACGAAAATGAATCGATATGGACGGCTTTCAACATTTCGATTAATTTTAATTTTTGTACAGCAATGTTTCTCGATATTTCTGGGTAATGGGATGCTGCTGTTTTTTTCTCCAAGCACCCAAATATTGGATTAAATTTGAGTTCGGATAACAATTCACCTTTTCCAGAGATTCCAATTCATGTGTTCCAAGTTTTTATCATAAAGAAATTCTTCCAATAGTTTGTTTTATATTTAAAAAGGTAAGCGAAAGTGAATCGATATGATGGACGGCTTTCAACATTTCGATTAATTTTAAATTTTGTACAGCAATGTTTCTCGATATTTCTGGGTAATGGGATGCTGCTGTTTTTTTCTCCAAGCACCCAAATATTGGATTAAATTTGAGTTCGGATAACAATTCACCTTTTCCAGAGATTCCAATTCATGTGTTCCAAGTTTTTATCATAAAGAAATTCTTCCAATAGTTTGTTTTATATTTAAAAAGGTAAGCGAAAGTGAATCGATATGATGGACGGCTTTCAACATTTCGATTAATTTTAAATTTTGTACAGCAATGTTTCTCGATATTTCTGGGTAATGGGATGCTGCTGTTTTTTTCTCCAAGCACCCAAATATTGGATTAAATTTGAGTTCGGATAACAATTCACCTTTTCCAGAGATTCCAATTCATGTGTTCCAAGTTTTTATCATAAAGAAATTCTTCCAATAGTTTGTTTTATATTTAAAAAGGTAAGCGAAAGTGAATCGATATGATGGACGGCTTTCAACATTTCGATTAATTTTAAATTTTGTACAGCAATGTTTCTCGATATTTCTGGGTAATGGGATGCTGCTGTTTTTTTCTCCAAGCACCCAAATATTGGATTAAATTTGAGTTCGGATAACAATTCACCTTTTCCAGAGATTCCAATTCATGTGTTCCAAGTTTTTATCATAAAGAAATTCTTCCAATAGTTTGTTTTATATTTAAAAAGGTAAGCGAAAGTGAATCGATATGATGGACGGCTTTCAACATTTCGATTAATTTTAAATTTTGTACAGCAATGTTTCTCGATATTTCTGGGTAATGGGATGCTGCTGTTTTTTTCTCCAAGCACCCAAATATTGGATTAAATTTGAGTTCGGATAACAATTCACCTTTTCCAGAGATTCCAATTCATGTGTTCCAAGTTTTTATCATAAAGAAATTCTTCCAATAGTTTGTTTTATATTTAAAAAGGTAAGCGAAAGTGAATCGATATGATGGACGGCTTTCAACATTTCGATTAATTTTAAATTTTGTACAGCAATGTTTCTCGATATTTCTGGGTAATGGGATGCTGCTGTTTTTTTCTCCAAGCACCCAAATATTGGATTAAATTTGAGTTCGGATAACAATTCACCTTTTCCAGAGATTCCAATTCATGTGTTCCAAGTTTTTATCATAAAGAAATTCTTCCAATAGTTTGTTTTATATTTAAAAAGGTAAGCGAAAGTGAATCGATATGATGGACGGCTTTCAACATTTCGATTAATTTTAAATTTTGTACAGCAATGTTTCTCGATATTTCTGGGTAATGGGATGCTGCTGTTTTTTTCTCCAAGCACCCAAATATTGGATTAAATTTGAGTTCGGATAACAATTCACCTTTTCCAGAGATTCCAATTCATGTGTTCCAAGTTTTTATCATAAAGAAATTCTTCCAATAGTTTGTTTTATATTTAAAAAGGTAAGCGAAAGTGAATCGATATGATGGACGGCTTTCAACATTTCGATTAATTTTAATTTTTGTACAGCAATGTTTCTCGATATTTCTTGGCAGTGGGATGCTGCTATTTTTTTCTCCAAGCAGTCAAATGTTGGATCGAGTTTGAGATCGGATAACAGTTCATCTTTTCTCAACCAGAGATTCGCGCGTTCCGAGTTTTCCTTGTCGAGAAATTCTTCCAATACTTAAAACGTAAATGAAAATGAATCGATATGGACGGTTTTCAATTAATTTCGATTAATTTTAATTTTTGTACATTTGTCGATGTTTTTTAATCGATTCCTTAACAATGGAATATTTTTGTTTTTCCCAACCAGAGATTCCAATTCACGCGTTCCAAATTTTTATCGTTAAGAAATTCTTCCAATACTTTGTTTTATATTTAAAATGTAACAAAAATGAATCGATATCGTGGACGGCTTTCAATTAATTTTGTTTAATTAATTTTTGTACAAATGTTTTTCGATCGATTTCTTATCAATGGGATGCTGCTATTTTTTTCTCCAAGCGCCCAAATATTGGATTAAGTTTGAGATTGGATAACAATTTTCTTTTCCAGAGATTGCAATTCACGCGTTCCAAGTTTTTATCGTAAAGAAATTCTTTCAATACTTTAAAAACATAAATAAAAATGAATCGATATGATGGACGGCTTTCAATATTTGGATTAATTTTAATTTTTGTACAGCAATGTTTCTTAATCCTTTGGCAATGGGATGCTACTGTTTTTCCCAACCAGAGATTCTAATTTATGCGTTCCAAGTTTTTATCGTAAAGAAATTCTTCCAATACTTTGTTTTATATTTAAAAAGGTAAACAAAAGTGAATCAATATGGTGGACGGCTTTCAATTAATTTCGATTAATTTTAATTTTTGTACAGCGACGTTTCTCGATATATTCTTGGCAGAGGGATGCTGCTGTTTTTCATCAAATATACGTGATTGGAGATACGCCCAACTCCAATTTGGCTTCCGACTTGTCATCGTTTAACGCGTTGATTGCCACGTCACCCGTTCATTCGACGGATCTTTATAGATATTTGGAAAGATGTTTCACAGGAATGTTACAAAAGTGATATAAAAACTTTATTTTATTAAAAAGATTACTTAGAATGCGAAAACTCCTCCACTTTTTCGAATTAGGAAATTTTAACGAAAGTTGTACTCCTTACTCGAGTTTAAACATTCATTCACAACTGTTGGGGTGGCTCAGCTATGGAAACAAATGACGAGACCGTTCTTGCGTTACATTGGATTTCAGTCTCTCAACATTCTTATTTCCTTAGTTGAGTCGCGGTTGATCGTGATTCGGTCCAAAATTGGCAATTTCACTTGTCGGAATACAATCGTATTTTATCTCGACTATTCCAGCTCGTTTGCTCGCGTTCGTTTCACGGTCAAGGGGGCTGCTGAAAAAAAAGAGCATATTACGTGGGAAGGGAGGGAAACTGGGTGCCGTTTCGTGCCGCCATTAAAGACGCTATAAAAGAACGAATCTCGATGGCAGGCGAAATTTGTCGGTATTAAATGAATAACCCATAAAGATGGTTGTTATTTTCCACGCACTTGTATCCCTCGATATCGATAGAGTTATCGAAAGATACCATACTTTCTTGTCTCCACAACGAAAAGATTATCAACCAACTGTAATATTACACAAATAAAACGTCGATAAAAAATTTCTCAATCACGCCTAACCTTTCTTATCCATCTTGGAATTCTTGGACTTGTTGCTCGATTTTCGAGAACTCCAACTTCGCGCTTGGAAGCTCGAGACGGCCACATTGAAAGTTGGAAAAGAAAGACCACCAATGGCGGCGCAAACGAGAGAGAGAGAGAGAGAGAGAGAGGCGGCGGACGAAAACGAAAAGGAGTCGACAAGGGGTCGATTGTGAAAGACACCGGCGCGTACCACAATAAGGCCTGTTCGAGACCTTCTCCTGGCGGACAGTGGCCGACTTGTGGCCGCGACGCGCGATTCCCGATGCCGAGATTAAGCCGGATTTCGTGGATCGGCCTATTAGCAGCTCCCTTTCTCGATCGGCTGCGTTTAACGAGGCGAACGACGCGCGGTATAAATCCCCCCTTGGCGGCCCACTTTGAAGATATTTCGAGATCCCTCCCTCCCTCTCTCTGGCGAACGAATGGAACGGAACGGTTGCAATAATTATCGATTTTATCGGAAAAAGAATAACGATGTAAAAGTAAAATCGGGCGGGGAGAATTACACGGCGAAGGGACAAATGACGGTCTCACCAGTGTTAAATTATCACAGTTACCTTCACACGTAATAATTTCGATAATAGGGACTCGTTGCGTAACCTTAAACGGAAAGCGGAAAATTTTTAACATGGATCGAGGCACGAACCCTTCCAACTCGACGATCCTCGAGCGTTTCGCGATCGTTGATTAAAAAAAAAATCGAGAGTGGGAATCGATAGAAAGCAAGCGTAGAGAGAGAGAGAGAGAGAGAGAGAGAGGGATTTAAAATTTCCACGCACCCGGTAAGAAACTCTCACCCTTCCTCCCACCTTTCCTCCGAATCAATCTCGTGATCGTCCGATACCAGTTGGAGCATGCTTTCCTCGAGGCCGAGGGTGAACGATGACAACGAGAGCTCGGTGACGGCGCGTTGCCGCGCTTTGTCCGTTTGCCCCCACCACCCGACCAGCGACGTGTACCTCAGGATAAAACCGACCCTCGACCCGACCCCTGCCGAGGAGACGTACGCGTTGCCCGACTCGACCACCACTCTCCACGTAAGGAGGGGGGAGAACGCGGAGAGAAGGTACTCGTTCACGAGGATATTCGACGGGGAGACGAAGCAGGCCGATTTCTTTTACGAGAGCGTGCGAAGGCAGGTGATCCACCTGCTTCTGGGCGAGAGTTCGACGGTGATCGCTTACGGGGCGTCGAACACCGGCAAGGCGTACCCTCTGTACGGGACCCCGGAGGAGCCTGGCGCCATACCCCGCTCGATCGAGCTGTTGTTCTCGGCCGTAAACTGCACCCTCGCCCCCTGGTACAAGATCGCGGACGACAACACGGTGGTCGCGTTGGACGAGCCCGAGCGCACCCTCGAGATATTGAACAGGACCAGTCTGATAAACCCGAACGTGATGGCCAAGGAGGAGTACACGCAGGCCCGAATGTCCCTCGACAACTCGAACCCCCGCCTCGCCGAGACCGAGGAGAGGGACCTGTGGAGCGACGGGTGCATCTCCTCCGTTTGGATCTCGGTCGCTGAGATCTACAACGACAACGTGTACGATCTTCTGATCGGGCACGAGCGGGAGAGAAGGCCGCTCAAGGTGACGACGCGGAGGGACGGGTCGACGTTCGCCAACGGCTTGAAATTCGTCCACGTAACGACCGCCCTCGAGGCTTGCCAATTAATGATCCTCGTCCAGTCGAGGATGACGGTCGAGTCGTCCAACGCGTCCCAATCCCACACCTTCTTCACCCTCAAGTTGCTCAAGTACGAGAAGGAGAACAGGCCGGACACGGTGCGGGNGAAGTTGAGGGAGGAGGCGGAGCTCTGGAGGCGCGGCAGGGAGGAAGGGGCGCGGGTCTCGAGGCACACGCAATCGGACGTCTCTTGCCTCGATTACGACCGGTTGAGGGAGAGGAACAGGGAGTTGGCGGAGCGCGTGCAGGCGTTGGAGGAAGGGAATTTGAATCGGGAGTACGAGATCAGGCAGGAATTGGTGGATCGGTACTCGGTCGCGATCGAGGAATTGGAGTCGTGTTGGAGGAAGCGCGTACAGGACATCGAGGACGAGGGGAGGAATCTGTTGAAGTGGTCGGTTAGCCAGGTGGAGTCGTTCTACAAGGAGCGTATCGACAGTTTGATGCGACGAGGAGGGGACGAGGAGGAGGACGACGAGGACGACGACGACGACGAGGGGGAGGGGGAGGAGGAGGAGGACAACAACAGTAGCGGGAACAAGAAACGAAAGAGGGAGGAGGGGGAGGAAGATAGGGGTATACGAAGGATATGCGAGGATCTGGAGACGGAGAACGCTATGATCACGTCGAAGGTGGTCGTTCTGAGGGAGATGGTGCGCGATCTGAGAAGCGAGAACGAGTTGTTGGTTACGGACAGGAACAAGTGCAGCTTCGAGTTGGTGTTGACCAAGGAGAAGTTGAAAGGTTTCCACGACCTGATACGCGCTCATTTCCCCGNGTTGTTCGCCAAGGTTCGGGACGAAGCGGACGACATCGGTTGCCTCCTGTACGAGTTGAAGCGTATACTGGACGAGAAGACGGAGGACATCGAGTCGTTGGAGAACAACCTGAGCCGGGCCTCGGAGGATTACGTGAAGATGGTGACGAAGACGATCGACACGGAGAAGGAGTTGCGCGAGACGAAGAGCAGGCTGCAAGAGGTGTTGTCGAGGGCGAAAGATTTCGAGAACGAGGTGAAAGAGAAGACGAACCTCGCCAACGAGTTGCAACTCCAGTTGCAGTTGTTGAGGAAGGAATTGGTCGGGATACGGGAATGTGAGAGCGGTTACGTTGTTACTAGTTTGAAATCTGTCGAGAAAGGGGACGCGCAGCGTGATCTCACCCGGAAATATGTTTACAGCGATGACCCGTTCTCCAGCGACAACAGCGAGAACAACGCGGAGCTAGCCGCGAGCCGAAAAGCGCGCGGGAAAGCGGATCGTTGCTCGTACGACGATTACGATTACGATAAAAAGAGGGTGTCGTTGAACGCTATGGAGTCGGATGTGTCGGATCGCCACACGTTCAGATCGAGCGACAGCGGTATAAAGGAGGACTCCGGGATCGATTTCAGTTGCACAAGTCGTAGATCGACCGGTGTCAACGGCGACGATAATTCTATCCTCGAAAGGGCGAGGGAAAACTCCACCCAGACCGACCCCCTCTTCCCCCAAACTGCCCCCAACGGCCACCGCGAAGGGACGCAGAAACGCTCGAAAAACGCGGCGTCGAATCGCGGAGGAGGCGGAGGAGGCGTCGAGTTGGAACGTTACGTCAAGGAGGAGGAGAACTACGACGACGTTGACGACGACGACGACGACGACGAAGACGAAGACGAAGACGAAGACGAAGACGAAGACGACGACGACGACGAAGAGGAAGAGGAGGAAGAGGATGAAGAGGAGGAGGTGGTGGAGGAGGAGAGAATATCATACGGGAAGGAATTGTCGCATCGCGTGAACGACATGAGATCGGTGATAGACACGTTGAAACGGATCGCTGATCTGAATAAATCGGAGGTGTCGGAGTGCAAGAACAAATTGTTGTCGTGCGAGGCGAAAATGGCCGAGTTGGAAGAGGAGAACGAGAAACTGACGAGGATGGTCGAGATAGACTCGAGGAAATACAACGAGCGGATCAACGAGCTGACCGAGGAGCTGTTGGTCAAGGAGGAGGACGATAATCGCAGTTTGAACAAGTTGGAGAATTGTTTGAAGAAGTGCGCCTATCTGGAGAATCAATTGGCCGTGCTCCATCTGGTTCACGAGCGGACGGTGAAATATTTCTCGAGGCACGAAGCGGAACACGGGATGGACGAGTTGGAGAAAGATATGGAGGGGAAGAAGAATTCGAAGGAGGAGGGGGATGGGGCGCACCACGATCTGTTCAGGTTGCAACGATTGCGCGAGAAGATCGACGAGTTCGAAATCGTTTTGGAAAAGTGTAAAGAGGAGAGGAACAATTATCGCGTGCAGTTGCAGGAACAATTGGAGACGCAGTCGATGCTCGAGATGAAATTGAAGTGGTTGTCGACGGAAATTCGAAGCAGGGACGACAAGCTGATCTCTCTTAAGATGGAGATCGACGGTATGGCGGTGGTGAACGACTCGAACGACGAGAAGGTGAAAAGTTTGGGGGAGGAAATCGGCCGATCGAGCGAGAACGTCCGCCGCGCGAGGGAGAGGTTGACCTATTTCGAGGAGACGAGGAAAAACTTGGAGGAGACATTATTAGCGAATAACTTTCTCGATCCCCGAACGAGTTTTCCGATTTCACGGGATACGCGGGTGAAGAAGACGTATTGCGGGGAGGGTGAGAGCAACGAGGTCTGTGACGAGCTCTGCACGATAAAGCTGCAGCTGCGGGAAAACGAACGGGAGATGATCTCGTTGAAGAAACATCGGAACGACATGGTGAAAAAGTACGAATGCACCGTGCAGAGGTTACGGATCGAGATCGAAAGGATGAGGAAAAAGTTGATAAATTTGCAGAAACTACTTTTAACGAATTTCGCGTGGAGGTATAGGAAATTCCTGAATAGAAGGCACGAGAGATGTATTATTTTCCAATTGGAAAAATTGACCAGCTCGAACGATCGCGATTGGATATTGACGCGCATCAAGAAACGAGTCAGCGACGAGGAATTGTCGTTGCCGATCGTCGAACGATCGATAGCTAGCCCGCGCTACGCCGATTCCCAATCTTCCGTGAGAAACGAGGAATTCGATACTATCGGTGCATACGAGTCGGAGGAATCTTATCAAGTAAGTACTTTTCCTTCTCTTTTCGAGAGATCGGATAATAGGATTGGATTTGAAGTTTTTATATCCTCCCTCTTTCGAAAAAGAAAGAGAGAGAGAGAGAGAGAGAGAGAGAGAAAAGAGACCGTCGTAGGTCTCGTACGTTAAGTTTTACGAACGTATATACCGATAAGTGTGATATATTATTATAATCGTTCCTTCCTTGTCTTATACTCTACAGTTTTAAACGCTTCAGACAGAGAGCAGTTTGGGTTTGAACGAGTGGAACGTAGACGGGTGTCAGATCCAGAGCGACGCCTCTGACTGTTCCGAAGTACAGTGCAGTTGCGGTATCGGTTTTAAAAATGCTGGAAGGCACGGGAGGATGTCAGGTTGGATGAAAGTTCGAAGAAGCTGCGCGAATACTTGTCTCCTGCGTCAACTCGACGGAACTCGCGCCAGCGTCGAGCAAGGATGAATCGAGAAGCGAGGAGGATCACCATGATTTTTCAGGCAAATTCGAAAATGTCTGTATAAATTTCTTTTCTTCCTCCTCGCGCAATTCTCTACATTTACTTACATTTATACGGTTCGTTCGTCCCATTGATCTATTTTTTTTTTTTCTTTCGCTTCTTTCGCTTCTTCCTCTTCTTCCTCTTCCTCTTTTAATAATAGTTCGATCGTATTGTTTAAACGTGTAACAGGTTGAA
Source organism: Apis dorsata (assembly GCF_000469605.1). Lineage (NCBI taxonomy): Eukaryota > Metazoa > Arthropoda > Insecta > Hymenoptera > Apidae > Apis > Apis dorsata. The sequence continues at coordinate 26,809 of NW_006263763.1, read as the reverse complement.
TAAAGGAAAGGAAGGACGAGAGACTGTTTTGTCCCTTCTCTTTGATCCGCGCTAGC
>NW_006263763.1:22017-26573 GCF_000469605.1 Apis dorsata | reverse complement strand
GGAAGGAAAGGAGAGAGAGAGAGAGAGAGAGAGAGAGCGTGAAACCGTAAGCGAGTTATCGACTGCTCGCTGTATTATCGGGTGGTATCGGTCGTTCCCCCGGGACGAGATCTCGTGTAATGGCAAAACGTGGTTCCAATGTTCGTTACAATAAGGCCATCCCCCCCTTCGAGCATCGGGAGAAACCTGTTTAGTTGGCTCGTACAAGGGCGGACGCCCTGGCCCGGGGATTTTATTGGCAATATGCTATAATTTCCGACATTAGACGCCGCTGACGCTTTCTGCCTCTCATTATACCCCGGCTGCGTCTCTCCCTACATGCCATCTTTTCGCGACCTTGCGCGCGGATTCTGATATATGAAATTATGATTGGGGGATCGGAATGGAACTTTTGTATATATATATATATATACAAAAGTTCTTCCCACGCTCGACCTTTCTCCTCGGCATTATCGGATAATATCACTCGTGATGGGAGAGATTCGATAAATGAAACGAAATATCGTCGCATCGTTACTTATCGGTCGCTCAGGGGGGAAAAAATTACCGATTCGAACAAGCCTTTTTCCTTTTTCTTTCTATTCTTTTTCTATCTATCCTCGCTTTTTATCTTACCCGTGTTACTCGTTTGCTCGCGTTACGGTGTATACATCGCATTTGCATTTATAATTACGCGCGAAACGATCCGATTTCTTCTTTTCTTATCGCCGATCCCACCCCACGCTAAACGTACCGCAAAACTTTGCCGTTTCAATTGGCAATAAGGTTTGATCGTCACGGGAAATATCATCCAATTTCCTCTCTCTGCCGGCTGGTTCGTCGTCGCTACCCCCTCAACTGTATTATCAGCTATCCCAGCCAATTTCGCGTCTGTTTTTCGTTACAGAGAGAGAGAGAGATATATATACCTCTTTTTCTTTCCTCTTTCTTTCTTTTTCTCGTTCGACAAAATTTTAACAGTGCTTTTCTTTCGTCCACCGTGTATATTATCGCTCTTCTTCTTCTTCTTCTTCTTTTCTTCTTCTTCTTCTTCTTCTTCTTCTTTTTTTACTTCGAACAAAGCGATGAGAGTTATCGAAAACGAAAATTCAGTGGAACGTCGGTTCTGTCGGGGGGAAAAAAAAAAAGAAAAAAAAAAAGAAAGTTTGTAATTGTTGTTCGTATTTTGTAACGCACTTAATATAGAGAAAAATATTGCACCTGTTTAAGCGCATGTTAGATTCGAAAATTTAACAATAAATTGATGATAATTGAACGATGATTTGATCTTGAATTCAATTAATCGCGGAAAAAGAGAAAAGGAAAGGAAAGAAAGCGGATCAATATGAGCAAGATCGTGGAAGCTCACGAAACGGCGTTCGATTGGCGAGAAGGGGAGAAAGTTTGCTCAAGACGTTAGTTTATAATTCGGCAATCCGGGATCAGTATTTGTCACGATTAGCCGATCCTTCCTCTTCTCCAACGTTTCATCCCCCTTTCTTCTCCCCCAAGCGCGAGTTTTCATTAATTCCGCCAATCCTGCCCAACTATTGTCGTAGTTACGCACAATTTCGACGCAACAATGCCCTACTCCCTTCTTCCTTCTTCGAGATTGACACGAAAGGGGTGAAACTAGGAAGGAAATGGAAGGCAACGTGTAAGGAGTTCCAAAGGAGTCCCGAGAGTCGAAAATATTTCCAGAGTTCGTCGAACCGTTTAATATCCTCTCTTTCCATCCGATGATCGATCATTTTCATACAACGAGTTGTTCTCTTTGCCTCCAATTCCTCCGAATTAAAAATTTAACGACGAATACGTTCTTGAATTCTTCAAAACAGACGCGATTCCTCGTCATGCTGCTCTATTTACCAATTCTGCATCGGAAGAATGAATATAAGATTCTAGGAATTTTTCAGGAAAATCATCAAAGCCATGATACTAATAAATTATTGAAACTTAAAAATTTTTGAACAACTCACCAAATACAAGTCTTTTATTTATATACTTCTTTTAACACTTTCACAAAACTAGTAATTTGGGCGTTCACTTAATAAACAGAAGAATAAACTTATTAATTTCTTGCTCACCCTTATTATTATAGAGAAAGCTTATACGGTTAAATCTTTACGACTTTAGCTTCGACAAGTTAGCTTCCACGACCGTAATTCTAAGAAGAAATTACGATTTTTTACGCGTCGAAATTTGGGGAAACTGGCAGATTCGTAGTAACCCCGTGAGAATCGACGTGACTCGATAAAGGGACGAGTTACTCTCTCTGGAAGAAAGAGAAGGAGGAGGAGGAGGCCATCTTCGTGGACGAGTTTCGGGATTACGGTGTATCGAGTTAACGAGGCTACGGGTTTCTAATGGCCCGGGGCTACTTATTTCGCATATCAGGCGCTAGCCAGGCCACGTAACGTTCCTATAGCGAGGGGGCGCAAGGCCAGCCAACACCTCAAGGCAAAACCGTCCGCGTATAAAAACGTGAAATATCATGGGGCATTTTCTTATCGCTGGCCGGGCCATATGTAAAAACGAATAAAATTGTGGTAAGTTGCGTCGAGGGAGAGCGGCGGTCGCTTCGGGCCACCGGACCAAATCTGATGCGTTTTGTTTTCGGTGAATAAATTTAGACATAAATCGTATCCCAACCCCCTCTTTCTACCGATCCAATATCTCCTCTCCTCTCCCTGAGAGGAGAAGAAGAGAGGAGGAAAAAGTTTCGAGCCGGTGGATAAAAATTCCTTTTTTCGGAATGCAGCAGCCTCGAAAATGAAAGTTTGCAACCGTTGCTCGGAATCGAGCGGATTATGAAGCGGAGCCCGGATAAATCGTGATTGCGTAATATCGCGCGAGAGCGCGAGCAGAATTGCGTAAAGGCAAATATGCGATAGAGGAATACGTATTGTACGATTGTCTCCCGTTTCCCACGAAATATGCCTGCCTTGCGTTTCCCGCCATTGTAACCAACCCCGTCCCGCAGTATTGCCAGCCCCCACACTTTCCAATTGCATTTGCCTATCCGTTCTTCTTCTTCTTCTTCTTCTTCTTCTTCTTCTTCTTTTCCTGGACGAAGAGGAAGCGAAGGAAGAAATGGAAATGGAATGGAAGAAGAGTTTATCGATCTGTCGAGGTTTTTAAAGTTGTACACGGCGTATAATAAAGGTGTATGTAGGAGAGAAAATTCAGCAATTGGTGTGGTGTAACAAGACGGTACGGTGGGAGGTTCGAGTGGCTATTGAGATGCTCGATTCTCGAGCAACCCTGACAGAAGAGGAGAGCGTACCTCTACCAGATATCGGAGGCAATGAGGCGGGCTACTTTTAACAAGACGACTTCTCTCCACTTCACCGATCCCTCCCCATCCTTCTCGATACCAAACGATGCGCTCGCTGTTGTTACGGAATCCCATAAAATTACGAGCACCGCGACGAATCCCATTGATCCTGACCCCCTAACGAACCGCCGTCGCTTCGTTCCCCCGCCGCGAATCGTCTTTTTTGCGGATGAATCTTTTCTCCGATCGAGAGCCCTCTTAAACGTACGTGCCTGCGTACGCACCCCCAACCGATTTTCCGTCGAGTCGCCCGATTTCGCGTTGCATTCGCGAGACAATTATATATCAGTTCAAATTCCATTGATATTGAATCCCGTTTACTTCGATTTGTTATAAAGATATTATTTTGATTATTATATTGGAGGAGAGGAGAGAAAAATTCGCGTCACGATGCGATGATTTGTCGAAATTTATCGGGTGTGCCGCGCAATTAGGCAAATAAGCAGTCTAACTTGGAAAGGTAGTAGGAGTGGATGGACGGGAAGGGTGTAACGACAAATAATCTCCTCTCTCTCTCTCTCTCTCTTCCTTCTCCGTTTCCATTCGTTCGCCGGGAGAGTAGCGACGTTTCATTTCATTTGTTCGCTCCCCCTTTCCCCCATCCCCTGCATTCCGCATCGAACAGCCCTCACCGCTTCAATTCGAAACACCCTCTAATTTGCTTCTACGAACGTGTCTCGCTTTTGATCCCGCTCTTCCCGTATTGATACCGTAACTTTGCATTAATCGGCTCGCGAGTGAAAAAGCATTACTCTTTCGGAAAAAGAGGGGGGAAGGAAATTTCGCTTCTCGAAAGTGGAACGTCGTCCGAAGATTTCCAAGGCCGAAATCCGCTCCCTCGGCGGTTCGTAATGCGCTTTTTTGCGAGAGTCAACCTCGAACCGTCAAACGTCTCTCTGTGAAAGGGAGAGGTGGCAAGAAAAAGATGCAGGAAAGATATAAATAAGAGAAATAAGAAAATGAGAAGAAGAAGAAGAGGAGCGCGTCGGCGCTTTTGCAAGCGATCGTAAGATCATGCACCGCGCGTTTTTTACGTTGAGCAAGAAGAGAAGGGAGAGGAAAAACTTGAATTGACCTCGAGCATTTTTCCACCCTCCATCGCTTCGAGAAAATTCGAGAAAAAAAAAATTCGCAACGAAATGCCTCCAATTCGAAGAAAGAATTCATCGATCATTTTTCCACCCTCCATCGCTTCGAGAAAATTCGAAATCTCTCCGATTCGAAGAAAGAATTCGTTGAC
>NW_006263763.1:21546-21795 GCF_000469605.1 Apis dorsata | reverse complement strand
CAATTCGAAGAAAGAATTCGTCGACCATTTTTCCACCCTCCATCGCTTCGAGAAAATTCGAAAAAAAAAAAAAATTCGAAATCCGATTCGAAGAAAGAATTCGTCGACCATTTTTCCATCCTCCATCGCTTCGAGAAAATTCGAGAAAAAAAAAAAAATTCGAAATCCCCCCGATTCGAAGAAAGAATTCGTCGACCATTTTTCCCCCCTCCATCGCTTCGAGAAAATTCGAAATCCCTCCGATTCGAA
>NW_006263763.1:17527-21129 GCF_000469605.1 Apis dorsata | reverse complement strand
CTTCGAGAAAATTCGAAATCCCTCCGATTCGAAGAAAGAATTCGTCGACCATTTTTCCATCCTCTATCGCTTAGAGAAAATTCGAGAAAAAAAAAAAATTTGAAATCCCTCCGATTCGAAGAAAGAATTCGTCGACCATTTTTCCACCCTCCATCGCTTCGAGAAAATTCGAGAAAAAAAAAGATTCGAAATCCCTCCGATTGGAAGAAAGAATTCGTCGACCATTTTTCCATCGCTTCGAGAAAATTCGAGAAAAAAAAAAAAATTCGAAATCCGATTCGAAGAAAGAATCCGTCGATCACGATTTGTTTTCCCACTTCCTCTCTTTTATTTTTTCGAATCGTGTAGGTAGGCGAAATTTCGCAACTCGAAATGAAGGATTTACGGGATGCGTGTTGTATCCCATCCCTTCCCTATGGACGGAATAAACCGTGACGATGAAGTGCGGCATGAAGTGGAGTCGTATCGGTAGATTTGTTTCGTGTCACTTGCCAGGTGTATGGCAGAGGTGTAGGGAGGGGAGAGTGGAGTGGAAAGCTTCCCCTATCCCCCCCTCCCCCTATCATCGGCAGTTTCACAGTACACGCGCCGATGGATCCTTTTTTGGCGCCTCCCCCTCGGCGAGGGGGGAAACGAGGGGGGGAAACGAGGGGGGGAAACGAGGGTGGATCGGTCAAAAATCGAGTAGCGGCCGATCCGGATTCCTCTCGCGAGGCCGACGTATAATATAAAGTTGACGGGCCGGCGGTTGTTTACACGTTGTCGTAACAGTGGCGGACGACAGTGGCTGCTATCGACAGGTTGCCGCGTTCTCGAAATGAGTTATTTTCGCGAGTGGAGGCGATAGGCGGGGAGTGAAAAAAATAAAAAAAAAGGGAAAGGGAAATATCGGGTACGGGTCGAAGGAAAATATTGTCGGTGACACACGCGCGCACACACACACACACACACACACACACATCCCTCTTACAGCAGCGGAACAACAAGGGTCGAAATGGGCAGCGTTATTGCGCGGGCCAACTGAAACGAGACTGGTACTGAAATCGTAGTGGCCGACAATCGCGCTCACTGGATAATGTATATCGCGCGAATTGCCACTCTGGAAATGGATCCGCGCGTTGTACGCGCGGCCGGTGTACATAATAATCGTTGCCAACCTCGTTGGCAAGGCCAAGGGAGGGGAGGTCCAGCCGATCGCGCTCTCGATCAACCTCGCCAATTTTATCGCCTATCCACTGTCTCTTTCTCGATGCGAATAATATATAATAATAACGCTATGATTCCATCCAACGACGAATTTCGCTGACTTTTCAATTTCAAAATCAGCTTTCGCAATGATCTCAGAATCAAATCTATCCGTCAAATCATTGTGAAAACCAGTTTCGTTTTAGATATTTGTCGAACGTACATTCTTCTTGTTTCCTCGTCTCCCCCTGCGCTCCGCTACCTGTTTACACCATCTTTTAAGATGAGGAAAAAGAAAAAGAGATTAGAGATTAACGATAAAAAATATTATAATAATTCAAAAACTACGAGAAAGAGAGAGAGAAATCGAAAATGATTAATTTGCTCCCGATTTTTGAAAATCGTAATCGTTGGTTTTGGCTTCGAGAGAAAAGAGAACGCGTCGAAGACGATCGTCGGAAACGTGGATTTATTACGGCGGGCGAAACGCGGCCGCGGTACTTGGATACGATGCTCCGTTGAATTCTGGAAAGCGGGGGAAATTGTGAAAAAAAGCAGGGATGGATGAAATAGGAATACGGAGGAGGATCTTGGTGGGTGAAATTCGACGAGCTGATTCGGTACAAGCGGATGAACATACGCGCGCCGCGTTCGTTAATAAATTCCACATACCCGTGTAACCCGGCTGCTAAAATGACTTTAATTAAAAATATATAGGCGAGCGGGAATTTTGGTCGGGATAACATTGAAAAGGAGGAAAAGGAGGCTGCTTCGGGTCCGTTTTTCCACGTTTTTCCACGGATAGGAGGGGGACGAGGAGCGATTTTCGTGAATGGCTCGGGGGTTCCCCTAAAAGAAAACTCCCGCCCCGTATTCACGTTCATTATGTATATTTTTCTGTCTTATGCGGCTCGTTAAACGCGACGTGCTCAATACGCGAAAACGTCCGCCGGGGCGACCGGCGTTGCGCGCTGCGGAACGGATTTTCATATTTCTCTTCAATCTCCACTTCAACCGCTCCAACGTGCGCGTACATCTGGGAAAGGTCGGACACTCGAATTCATAGGGCCGGCCACCAACGCGGGATACGTTGCGTTTACAATCGATCCGCTCTTCTTTCGCGCGAAAATTATTCCCCTCTTCCTTCGTTACTCGAGAAAACGATCTTCTCTTGTAATAATAAATAATTGTTGTAATTTTTTCTTTTTTTTAATATCTTTTCGAAACCGTTATTTTTCCTTTTTCTACGAGAAAAGTAGATCGAACGAAAGGACGAAGTTACGTAGTTTTCGGGCTCGAAAAGGGGTAATCTCTTCCTTCGTTACTCGAGGAAACGATCTTCTCTGTCGTTATAATAATAAATAATTTTTTCTCTTTTTTAATATCTTTCGGAACCGATCGATCCGTGCATTTTCCTTTTTCTACGAGATGAGTAGACCAGCGATTGAGGGAAGTTTTCGGGCGCGAAAAGAGGTAATCTCTTTCTTCGTTACTCGAGGAAACGATCTTTTTTTAATATCTTTCGGAACTGATCGATTCGTGCATTTTTCTTTTTCTATGACACCAGTAGACCAACGAAAGGACGAAGTTACGTAGTTTTCGGGCTCGAAAAGGGGTAATCTCTTCTTTCGTTACTCGAGGAGCGATCTTCTCTGTCGTTATAATAATAATAATTATATATATATAATAATAATAATAATTATATATATATCTGTCGTTATAATAATAAATAATTTTTTCTCTTTTTTAATATCTTTTGGAACCGATCGATCCGTTGCATTTTCCTTTTTCTATAAGACCAATAGACCAGCGATTGAAAAGAGTAATCTCTTCCTTCGTTATTCAAGAAAATGATAATCTTGTAACTTTTTCTTTTTTTTAATATCTTTTAGAACCGATCGATCCGTGCATTTTCCTTTTTCTACGAGACCAATAGACCAGCGATTGAAAAGGGTAATCTCTTCCTTCGTTATTCAAGAAAATGATAATCTTGTAATTTTTACTCTTTTTTAATATCTTTTGGAACCGATCGATCCGTGCATTTTCCTTTTTCTACGAGACCACTAGACCAGTAATTGAGCGAAAAAACGAAGTTTTCGGGCGCGAAAAGGGGTAATTTCTTCCTTCGTTACTCGAGGAAACGATAACCTTGTAATTTTTCTTTTTTTTAATATCTTTCAGAACCGATCGATCCATTTTTCTTTTTCTACGAGACCAGTAATTGAGCGGAAAGGGTGAAGTTTTCGGGCGCGAAAAGGGATAGTCACGGGTTAACGCGTGAGACAGCGTGGCGGTGGCGATCCGTCAGCGACGCCATAACGTATAAGCGGAGCGATGATAACATCAGCGGCACTTATAATGCAAATTAGCTGGTGACACTCGACTCGGTAACAGAGTAATGTAATGCGCGAATAAAT
>NW_006263763.1:15020-17314 GCF_000469605.1 Apis dorsata | reverse complement strand
AACTGGCCGGGCGCATCGCGCTGTCAAACGCGCCCTGAACTCTCATAAAGCACCGTTGGCTGCGCCAATTCGTCGGCGTGGGCGTGAGTTGTAGGTATGCTTCTGATGGAAATATTGACTATTACGCGCGACCGGGAATGTGTATCATTGAATTGCCACCGCCATAAATATGCCGAAATTCTGCCGGCAGCGTTTCATACTTTTGATTTATCCGCACGCGACCAAACCGCCATTACGTACGTGCCCACCACCCCTTAGGGGGGAGGGATCCTTGGGCCTACTCCCTGCCTCGTTCACTTTTCTCCTCGATTCCAATTAACAGTTGTCACCGTATTCGGGTGACGCTTATTTGACTACCTATGAACGATCTTCGTATTTGAAAAGATATTCTTCAGGGTGTAAATTATTAAATTTATAAAAATAATAAAAAATAATTTATTAAGAAAATTTTATAACTTTCTATGCAAAGCTGAGGTTGATCAATTTGGACAAAGAGTTGTCTTAAATTCCTTCGTGCGTTCGATCCGTTTGTCGTCTTTTATCCATATAACACAATTTGCATGTTGTCTAATATATATTATATCAGAATTATTTTTTCGAACGGCGATATTATGTTGACTCTGGATAATCCTAACAACTTTGCAGCTAATAATTCTCTAAATCTTCTAATTTTGGGGTATCACGAGTCTCGTGGCGATACGACGATTAGATAGTTTATGTATCGTGCTCCGACACGATTACCTGATATTGTGAGATAATAATAGATAAGCCACACGAATAATTTATATACAATCCCCAACTAAGAAGTACACTTGTTAACTAATCAAAGGACATTCATGTTATCCAAATTAAAATATCCAAAATATATAAATCAGTACTACTATTCAATATTATTGTTAATACAATTATTATTATCGATACTTCTACCACGGACGCGAACAATGAAAACAAATGACGAGACATCATTCTTGCGACCATCAGACTCGCATTACTAACCCTTTGCGGTGATTCTCCTGAGATTGTTGCGGCGACAATATTTATTTACATTTGATTCTTTTAGAATATCGCTTCATAAATAAATTCCTAAACTCTTTACGTATAATCTTACGTATAATCGAATGCAAAGGGCTAAAATATCGGTAAAAGTACACTTGATCCAGCGAATATTTCGTTAGAAACACGCGTGTTAAAGAAAAAGTTGAAGCGAATTCGAGCGGGTAAACGATACCTTCAATCCTGTGCGCTCGAATTAATAAACGGAGATAAAGAGAGTTGGCTCGACTAATAATATTTGCTCGAGAGAGCGCATTAAAATTTGTAAACCGTTTTCATGACTACTTGAACCGATTATTAAAATCGATTTTCGAATTAAAAGAAAGTTCGAAACGAGCTCTTCCTTTCGAATGAAGGACGATCATCGATCGCGTCAACCGAGACTGGAAATCTGGTTTTCGATGAATTAGCGAGGTATCGATAGCACCGGTTACTGTGTTATTAATAGAGCGACATGTGTTGCAGATCGCCCCCGTTGTATCGATACTCGCGTCCAATTGCGCGTTAATTATTGGTGCCCTGCGCCTGACAATAACGCGAATATTGATGAGATTATCAATAATTTCCCCGCGGGTTATTCCCAATGCGGTTCGCGGCCATCGCGTCTCGCTTCAATTTGCATGCGAGGCGATGAATGACAATCGATAATCGGAACCTCCTCCCCTTTCCCCTCTATCTATCAATTTTATATATATATATGTGTACGTTACACACTTTGAAATTTGTATAAAATTTCAGGAATGTCGAAAATATCGAAGAGGTCGAAAAAAACGCGTTATTCCAAGTAAGTAATTTCATTGGTTTAACGTTATAAGAGGATCTTGAGACGGGACGGAATCGACGTCTGTTCTAGCAGAACGGCCAGGGTTGGGAGGGAGGGGGACTTTAAACAAACATCATCTAGTTTAGCGAGGGGTTGTATCGGGTATACACGATCTCGTGTAAACATGACAGATCGAGTCGAGCCACTCGAAACATCGAATGAAGGGCTGGTAGTTTTCTTAAGTCGGCTTGGAAGCCCCTTTAAGACTGGTTAAAGCGGCTTTTGATACCGCCTCGTAATTTTCGCGTATTTATTTCGGCTCGCTGTCGATCGATTAAGCTCCCTCTCCTGCTCGAACGAAAATAATCGATTCAACGATCGCGAGTTATATGATAATTTAGTTAGAAGGATCGTAAGGAAACAATCGTTCGAAAATACGTATTGCTTTCGAGTTGGAAACAATGTTGGAAAGGTCGTT
>NW_006263763.1:12909-14865 GCF_000469605.1 Apis dorsata | reverse complement strand
GTGTCCCAGGCGGCGAGTCTCGAGACTGGCGCCAGACCATTCCCCGTCTGTTTGGAGGACGAAGTATCTGGTTGGCTTTTCCTCCGCCTAAATCCGTGGAGAAGCGTCGGGTGCTTCCGTTAGGACCCTCCAGGGACGAGCACTCGAAGGGTACTCGATCCATCGACGAGAGGACTATCGTCCGACTTGCAAGTCATACGGGGACAGGCAGCCGCTCGTGTTTTCTTTCGAACGGAGTGGAGGGAGTTTATTTACACGTATCAAGACTCCCGCCGTCTTTACGATCGCCCACGGATCGGATCTGCGTTAATGGCGCAACGTGTTTTCGCAGGGCAAACACAGAACGAAATCGAAATCGAGGCGATCCCTTATATCGTTGTGTTGGAAAGAATATTATGGAATTTGGTTTATTTGTGTCCGTTTAGTTTGGGGGAGGAAGGAAGCGCGCGGGCGATGCGAACAATGGCGGGTCCCGCGAGCGGAGAAATACAAAGGTAGTCAATAATGCGTGTGATTTGTGCAATAGGCGCCCGCTGCACGTGCAGCCGGTGCAACGCGATTCGACGCCCCGAAATCGTTCTACCTCGAAACATCATCGATGCACATGTGCGCCCACTGCGATATCCGCCCCGAGTTGTATCGAGCGCATCCGTGTTACGCGCATTCGTGCTCGTCATTACGTGCAGCGCTTGCTCGATACCCGTAATCTACCCCGTTATCTCCCTTATTATTATAGTCGATTACGCCATTTTTCCCATTTAATCCTTCGAAACGAACTCCTTCCTTGCGATTACGAAAAGGAGGAGAATTATCGTCGATCAAAGTATGATTTGATAAATAAAAGAGGGTAGGCGATATATAGGTGAAATTCTCTCAAGGGGAGGGGGGAGGGGAGAGAGCGATTAATCGGACGGAATAAAGAGGAACGAACATCGAGCGCGATAATTAACCGAAAGCTGCGCCCACTAATTTCAACGAGTCGTCGGTGCACGGGAATGCGATGCAATGATCTCGATTGTCCTGCCGGTCGAAACGATGGACCAGTCATCCGTGCAGAAGGGGAGCTGTGCACATGCACGCAGCGCGCACCGGAGGCGCCGCTGCCGCATCGATGCGTGCACAGGTCCACGTTTCGCGCTCGTGCCGTTGATCGTACCGACATCGACGATAGGGGATAGGGATACATATAATTATGGAGGGACCGTGCTCCATTTCACACGTCACGCGCCGTGCGACCGCGTCACACGGCCAACGCCTCGCCATCCTGCGTGCCGCTCCATGCATGCGATTCCACCGCTTTGCATTTCACGCGAGAACGAGCCTCGCCTCCATTTCCAAAATTCCTCCTCCTCGAGACATATGTACATATGTACATATACATATTCATCGTAAGCCGCAACACAACGATTCTCTTGAATCGAGGTAGAAATTAAAATTTAATTTCACAATACTTTTCCTTCCAAGCAAGCAAAGTACGCAAGCAAATAGTTATCGTTCGTTGCAACGCGACGAGCAGCGGCGAGAGTCGGTTGGAATGGAAGACGCGGCAACAGGGTGGGGATAGATGTATCGACGACGTTGCCAGTGGTGCGGGGAACAACGAGTAGAGCGACAGACGTTCGACGATCGTACGCATACAGGCGCGCGCGCGTGTAAAGCGATTGAACAGCGAATGATTCAATTTGTCAGACCAATGAGTTTGTCAGGTGGTACTCCATGCCACGGTGTGCAACGCGCAAGAGCTCAAATTGGATTTGATTTAACGCCGCGCGTATTGCCGCGCATTACACACTAGAAATATCGCAATTTCTCGCACCCCATCCAATATCGCTTCTCCCGCAGTTTACAATAGATAAAGCGTCGAATTTGTCACGTGTATTCCACGCTTTCTATTCTCTTCCGATAATAACGCGAAACCACCGCGCTGCTAATTAACACGGTTGTCGAATTAATTTT
>NW_006263763.1:9434-12598 GCF_000469605.1 Apis dorsata | reverse complement strand
CGTCTTAATTATATATATATATATATAGTATATATATACTATATATATAGAAGCTCGTTACGTTTCCCCTGGTTACAACACTCCCTTTTTAACACGAGTTCGGCGCAAGAGATACCTACAACCCCGACAACCCCGATGGTGTTGTTTCCCTATGGAACGAACGACACTGCCTCGACTTAATTAAATGGCTTAAGTCCTGACGAAAATCCAGGGTGGGGTCGATACGGCTGCGGGAAAAATATTTCAACTGGATTAAGAACATAAGCTTTAGAAAAAGGTTACGAAGGAGGTTCGGTATAGCCGGGAGCGGGTATAAATTCTAATGTGGCGGCATTATAATTGCGCGGTTTACGTTCGCCGCCGGCCAACCGGCTGTAACCGGGTCCAAATTAGCGACGATCATTATTTATGTCTCGCAAGGAAAAGGGGTTAAAATGGCCACTCGTTGCCGTGCAACCCGTTGCCTCCTCCGACCCGGAAGACAAAGGGTGGACGCACTCGAGGAAAGGGACCATTATTTATGCGAACGAAACCAGTGCCGAATTAGAGCCCCTCCCCCGCGCTTTTCATTTCCTAGAATATCGAGATTTATTTCGCACGAAACTTGGTGGCATCCACCTCGAATATAATTAACCCCGAGTCGAATGATTTACAGAATTTTTCTCCCTCCTACTTTTTCCTTTTACGCGTCGATTCGTCAACACGTCGTGGCGAGAAGGTGTTCCTCTCGAGTAATAATATCCCCTCGAACGTTGGCACGGAAGACGCGACGTAAATACGAAATCAGGTTTGTTCGTTTCGATAACGGCAAGCGCCAACCGGCGTTTTTCAACAAACTTTCAACGTTCCGGACGCGGTAATTTATAGGGCACCGTGACACACTGTCTGCACTTTATAACTGGGCTTTATGGCGCGGGGCAAACAAGACCGACTGATAAGTAGCTATCTACCATGTTAAACATGTTATCCTAACGCGTTACAGACATGTCTACGCCGAAGCGCAGATAAGCAACAAGTGTGCAGTTCACATCGAGCCATTTGGGAAAAGGTATTGTGTACTCGCTACACGTTAATTGTCCCCCTGTTCTCCGTCCCTACGGAGTTCCCTTTCCTTCCTTCCTTCCTTCCTTCCTTTTCTCCCCTTCTCTTTTTCGGTCGATCGACGTTTTTCGATCACGAGGAAGAGTGTCGTCGCGATAATGCGAAAGATACGATGAATATCAGCGCGACGTGAAAGGAGACAAAGAGATACGGGAGTAGAATGGAGAGGCTGAAAAAGGCCATATTTCACGGAAATAGCCGATGAAGTCTCTCCTTATGGTCAGCAAATATAATAAAGTCGGGGTCCATATATACGTGCTTATGGCCTCGAGCCATGCCAGACCCTAAGAAAATGCAACGGGCAGGAAAAGAGGGAGGACCCCGATCTCCTCATATTTCCTGATTTTCCGCCAATAAACCCCATTACTATTTATCAGGCTAATGCGTCCTTATAACTCCCATTAACAACAATCTATACGATCTCGGCCATTAGCAGCAGGATAGCAAAATGTCTCGACAGAAGGAAACAAAAAATACTTTTTCTCTTCTCTTCTCGTAAAAGTTTAAAGTAGTAGTCGAATATAATTCAACGCATGGGAAAGAAGGAGGAATCGTTTCGAGTGCTTCCAGAAATTCTTCAAAGAAGCAGCCCACTTTGGAATAGAGCTCATTATTGGAGTAGGCTTAGCATCTGTCGTAGCGATACAGGAAAATAGGAAGGATGATGGTTTGGATCTGGATCGCCTGCGACCGTGAACTAGACTAAACAGTGCGATAGGTCGTGACTTTGTAAACGAGAGAGAGAAGGGTGTTCGGTCGGTGGCAGCCCACTCTCGACCGCCACCCTCCGTCGTCTCAAGGGTTTCCTTAGAACGTAAATAATTTCTCGGAGGAAAAACTTTGTCTTGATTATTTTACTTGCGCCGAAAATAACCTACGATGGAACCTCCAGTCCTCGAGATAATCGATTCGATAGGCTTCTTCAATAGTGTCTCTCGTTTCGAGACGATATATCCTCCCTCCTAATTCGATTTTTAAAATAAACTCGGAAGCCTTACGACGATGGAACGGAGAAATTGAAACATTCACCTGTGCTTAAATATCCTACCCTCTTTTTGAAATTTCTATATTTACATAGAAAGAATTGGTTACTTTCGGATCGCCTCGAGCGATGAAAAGGAGAGGAAAGAAAAGGAAGAGGAAAAATACTACGTCGCGTCCTTGGAAACGAATGGGCAAAGCTTGTCCGCAGCTGTGCTAAGATTTATCCTTGGGAGTTGGTGGGTGGAGGGGGTGGCGAGTTTGGCCGCCGCCGAAAATTTCGAAAGCTTCATTTCCGCCGCGATAAAACAAACGCGGAGGAGGCGAAGAAAAGTCCCGCGGTATGTAATATAAACGTCGTAAAATAGGAAGCAGGTGAATCGTATAATTCGCGGAGGGGAGGGAGAGATTCGTCGAGAGTAATTCTCAGCCGCGTTCTGCGACACGGCTCCTCTCTCTCTCTCTCTCTCTCTCTCTCTCTCTCTCCCTCTCTCTCTCTCTCTCTCTCTCTCTCTCTCTCTCCTGTGCAGCGACCAACCAGCCAGCCACCACGTACGACGACCGCATCGCACACGTGCTGCTCATATCGCCAGGGGCGGGGGTAGTGGAAGGGGTAGTCGAGTTTTCCCGTAATATACGAAGAGAACGCGGTCACATCCGATTTCTCATCCGGTTCCTTCCCTCCTCCTCCGCCACGAATTATATTATCGCGTTGTTGCGGAGTTCCTTCCCAAAGAGAGAGAGAGAGAGAGAGAGAGAGAGGGGCGAATCGAATAAATACGGTTCTTTTTTTTAAACACACGTCTAAGAGTCTTCGAGAGATTAGATACGAAGATCTCTGGCGTGGGATCGGGAGAAAGGAGGCGAGACTTTGGCGTCGTTGTGTGTCGGCGTGGATCCACGAAAAAAATCGCTGACACCAACTGGGAGTCGTTCCGTTATCGTGGCTATATTTGCCTTTCCATGCGGAGCCCCTCTTCCACCTGTGCGCCGTTAATGCCGCAGGTATCCTTCGGTAAACAACGAAGCAGCAGGTTGTTCAGATTTTATTTGTCGAGCCCGGCAACGCCCTTCCTCTCTCT
>NW_006263763.1:7325-9160 GCF_000469605.1 Apis dorsata | reverse complement strand
GGAAAGAAGGGGGGGAGGGGATTTCGCGGCGTTGGACTTTGAGTTGGAGCCTCCGTCCATTAGCCCGCGTCCCCGCGAAAATTATTCGTGACACAGGGACAATAGGTGAGCGGGCAGCAAACAAGTTAGCAGTCGCCTGATTCCGCGGAGTGGCAGCCCCATAATTGTTACGACANGCTATAAGATCGAATCTCCCTTGAAAAAAGCGGTGGAAAAAGAATCGATCGATTGGAAATGGCAACCGGGACAACGCGGTGGATGGAGGAAGCCGGTTGCGATTAACGCGAGAGCGAGCGACCGCGCGAATTAACGCTTGTTTCCAAAAGCCCTAACGTGGCCGCGACAATTCTTGAGTGCTGTCTGCTGCAGAGGTGGCTAAAGAGAAGAGGCAGGAAGCGAGGGTAGAGGGAGAGAGAGAGAGAGAGAGCTTCCACCCCTACCTCCTTCCAACCAACCCCTTTCTCTGACCCCGGGGATGCGGAGCAACCACGTTAAACGTTGGTAATGTTAACGTAAATAGATTATAACACTCTGTTAAGCAGGCAGGCAGGCAGGCTCGGGCCTCGGCTCGTGCGAATTACTCACGGATCGCGTGACACGTTCCCCTGTCCTGCCAACCGCTGCTTTCGGCTATCAACCTACGTGCTGCACGCGTCGACGACGCTGTCCTCCCACCCCCACCCCCGTCCACTTTCCCGCCGTGTAAACGCAACGCTCGTGTTTTGGAAGCGGCGGCACAAGAAACCGGTCCCCCCCCCCCCCCCGTCCACTTTCCCGCCGTGTAAACGCAACGCTCGTGTTTTGGAAGCGGCGGCAAACGAAATCGTTTCGCTCGCCCCGCGCAAAATTGTTCCACCGCCCTTCTCCGATTTTTCGTCCCCTTTTTTTCAAGATCACCGACCTTCGTTCCCGATCGACGCATTTCCCCGTCCTCTTTCCTCGTCCAGTCGACGAGATTTTTCCCGAATTCTTCGGAACGAAACCGACTTGTTTTGTTTGTTCTTTTTTTTTTTTTTTTCCCCCTTTTATCACGTCCAGAAGAGAGGTCAGAGGAGAGTCGTGTTATTATTGCCCTGTACGCGGTTTGTCCTCTCGGTTGTGTGATTACTTCCGGTTCTTAACGTTCTCACGCACCGGTAAAATATGTAAGCAATAACGCGGTCGTAACGATTTTACGACGGGACGTCTACTTTCTGAACTTTGTTCAACAGCAACGAGAGCCGCGCTTCCTGCTACATCCATATGAAATTTGATCTCACGGGAGAGATACGTGAGCGAGCGTACTTTTGTTTCTTCGAGTGGAGACGCGGTGGCTTTAATAAATAATAATTAAGACGGAAAGAGGAGAGAGAGAGAGAGAATAGCTAAGGTCGTTGACGTTATTAATTAATTCGTTCGTTTTCTTTTTTGGATTCCTCGAGTGAGAAGCTTTTTCCTTTTTTTTTTATCTCAATTCCAAGAAACGGAGGAAAATTACACGTGTCTTCGATCTTCCTTTCGCGTTTTATTATACCCGGAGTACGTAAACTTCGTCACCTACTCGTCGACCTACAAAAGCCAGCCACCCTCTCTCCTCAAGGAAGGGAAGGGGGAGGAGAAAGGGAATCTTTTACTGCCGTGTTTCTCCGAAAAGAAAATGTTTGCCAGACTCGCGAGAAGGTCGGGAAAGCGTTGGCCACGAAAAAGTCGGCCGGCTCGCTTTATAGTTCCTTAAAAGGCGGCGACGCGTTATTTGCACAGATCCGCCTCGGTTTTCGCGTGTCGTTCACCACGTGTGCGCGGGGAGGGGTGGGAGAAATCATTTATAAGCTATAAATGGGAGTTATTGGCCCCCC
>NW_006263763.1:4494-7132 GCF_000469605.1 Apis dorsata | reverse complement strand
CTCTACTTTGTCCCGGCTAGACACGACCAGCCACTTCAGACGCTATATACGCCCGACCCGACCTCCTTTTATTCTCTTATTTACAACTCTTTTATTCGCCGATTCCATCTCAATCAGAGAGACGCCCTTCCCTTGCCTTCCGCCTTAGGGCTCGTCGCCCTGAAGATCCCGCAAGAAGTAACCGGTTTCCGGTGAACTCGAAAATTTCGCTCGATCGCGCGTTGAAAAGATGAGCAAAAGTCAGGAGCTGATAAATAATGTAGTTATAACGAATTATATGTGGAACTCGGTGTCAACGAGAAAGATATGTGAATTCGAAAATTTCGATTGTTAAAAAGATAAGCAAAAGTCCACCAAGCTGGTAAAAATAATGTTAACGGAAATATAATGGAAGAACATGGAACTATTATCCTTCTCCAATGAGAATATGAATTTAAAATATTTGATTCGATTCACGCGTTAAAAAAATCAAAAATCAGAAGCTGATAAATAAATAGTTATAAGAAATATATACGAATATATAATAATATATATCTAAAAAATATACCTAATATATAGCTAAAAATAATGTTATAACGGAAGAATATGGAACTCGGTATTATCCTTCTCCAATGAGAAGATATATGAATTTAAAAAATTTGGTTCGATCACGTGTTAAAAAGGTGAGCAAAAATTAGAAACTGGTAAATAATGTAATTATAACGGAAAAATATGGAATTCTGTGTTATCCAATGAGAAGGATATGTGAATTCGAAAATTTGAATTACGTGTTAAAAAGATAAGAAAAAATCAGAAACTGATAAATAATACAATTATAACGAAGGAATATGGAATTATTCAATAAGAAGAATATGTGAACTCGAAAATTTCGATCACGTGTTAAAAAGATGAGCAAAAATCAAAAACTAATAATATAATTATAACGGAAAAATATAAAACTCGGTGTTATCTAACGAGAAGAATAAAATCTAAATTCGAAAATTTCGCTCGATCATGCGTTAAAAAGATAAGCAAATGTTCACCAAGCTGGCAAAATCAGAGCAAAAATCAGAAGCTGGTAAATAATATAGTTATAGCGTAAGAATACAAAACTCAGTATTATCCAATAAGAAGAATATGTGAATTCGAAAATTTCGATCACCTGTTAAAAAGATAAGAAAAAAATCAGAAACTGACAAATAATATAGTTATAACGAAAGAATATGGAATTCGGCGTTATCCAATGAGAAAGATATGTGAATTCAAAAATTTCGATCACCTGTTAAAAAGATAAGAAAAAATCAAAAACTGATAAATAATATAGTTATAACGAAAAAATATGGAATTCGATGTTATCTAATGAAAATTTAAGAAATCACGCGTTAAAAAGGTGAGCAAAAATCCACCAAGCTGGTAAATAATATTATAATGAAAGAATACAGAACTCGGTGTTATCCAATGAGAAGGATATGTGAATTGAAAAAATTTGATTCGATGACGCGTTAAAGAGATGATCAAAAATCAGAAGCTGTTAAATAATGTAGTTATAACGAAAAAATATGGAATTCGATGTTATCTAATGAAAAGGATATGTGAATTTAAAAAATTTAAAAACTCACGCGTTAAAAAGATGAGCAAAAGTCCACCAAACTGGTAAATAATATTATAATGGAAGAATTCGAAAATTTCGCTCGATCATGCGTAAAAAGAAAAAAGCAAAAGTTGGCAAATAATGTTATAACGGAAGAACACACGGAACTCGGTGTTATCCAACGAGAAGGATACGTGAATTGAAAAAATTTGGTTCGATGACGCGTTAAAGAGATGATCAAAAATCAGAAGCTGGTAAATAATGTAGTTATAACGGAAGAAATATAGTGTTGTCCTTGTCGAACGAGAAGGATATACTCGCGACGAACGTGCACTCTCAATAGCTATTAAAGCTTGGGGCGATATTGCAACCGGGACATTGAAACCCGAGCCACGATATAATGTGGCTCCGTTTCGTGTTCGGATTACTCGTACTCACTCCGTCTGGGTTGGATCACAATAATTTCGATATTGCCTCCCGTTGCCTGCTGATCATTTCGCTAAGTAACCCCCGCGTCACGGGTAAATTTTTCACGGATGTGCAAGCAATATCTATTGTTGGATATGGACAAAAAAATACGCCTACCCTTTCGCGCTTCTTTTTATTATTATTTATCCTCATCCACTCAAAGTACCAGCCATCTAATAGGGATTTGTCCTTTATCCCTTTTCGAATATAATTTCAACCATCTCTGTGGATAATAATAATAATAATTTCGTCCGATTGTTAAAAAAAGGAAAGAAAGAAGAACTCGATCGACCGATCGATCGATCGAAATCGGGAGGTATCCCCTCCTCTTCGATATCCGATTTTGGGCGGAAAAGGCAAAAGGGAGCGGGCGAAAGCGAGTTTTTAATTTGGCGCGTGTCACGTGACAGGTTGGACGGCCGGCAGAAGAGGATTCGAGGACGGAACGAGCGGGCAGCGCAGATGAATCTCTCGCATTGTCTGCGTTTCAATGGATACGCCCGACTCTCTATTCCTTCCCGGTTTTTCGGCGTTATTTTCGGTGACAAATATTATCGTGTCGAACAATGTGATCGCCTTCGCTGAATGCTCCAGCTCCGC
>NW_006263763.1:0-4459 GCF_000469605.1 Apis dorsata | reverse complement strand
CGTTCCCGCACGCTCGGTAATCTTCGACATTGTTTCTCCGGGAACCGTGCCCGCGGCCATATTGGAATTGCTAATGTTCCAGTCTACTCGCGACCTGATGAAAACGGCCAGGATGGATGGCTTTACGTTGACGAGAATTATCCACCACGTGATCGAAACGAGAACGAGGAATCGATCTTTTTTCTTTTTTTTCTGGAAAAGATTTCACTATATATATATATATATATATTCGTGTTTTAATTGCTCGAAGAAAGAACGAAGGAGATTTTTTTCGTAACAGACACCTGGCAGATCCGATACGCGATCGAATAAAAAGTGCGGAGAGCTCCTTCGCTTCTCCCCCTCCGCGTGAAGAGAGGGAGAGAAGGGGGAGAGAGAGTGTTATCGAGATTGCGGAGAAGGTACGGTTATCACTGCGATGAGGAGAATGGAGGATTCCATTCAGTCGGACTCTCGCCGGGGGCGCAACGGCGATGGAAACGGCGAAGCTGAACGACTGTCATTGTTGTCATTTTTACGGGCATTAAAATCGGGAGGGGGGGAGGGGGGATCGGGGGCTGCCTTCCTCTGGCGAATTCCCGCGACTGGTAATGAAAGTTCAGTTTGCAACTCGATACCCGAAGCAGACGAATCGACGAAAATCGCGATTAAGAGAATTAGAAATATCTCTGGCGAAGAGGGGATCGAAGGAATCGGGAGAGAAGATTGGACAGGAGGGGGAATACGAAATCTCTCGCGTCAAAGAGGTAGCTATTCGAAGTGATGGAGAAGAGCCGTCTCGGCTGAAGACAACTTGCAGAGGATAGCGATCCAGGGAGGAAGGGGGTGGAAGGTGGATTGCGGCTCGATTCGGCAGCAGGCCCCCTAAGGGCACGTCGAGGATCGAGAGACGCGCCATTTCATTCGCCGACTGCCGATATCGCCACCACCCTCCCCCTTCCCAAAATATCTCATTCCCAAACGCCTCGAGCTCTCGATGGATTACAAACCTATCTATTACTTCCCTGTCCTATCTCCCGTCCCGAGGAGGAATCACCGACTCCGACGTGCCGTCTGTTAAGCGTGTTTTTTTTTGCCCCCCTCCCAGACTCTTGAAGATTTCCCAAAGAACGAGAGGGAAACGCTTCTTCCTTTTCTCTTTCCTTTTTTTTTTTTTTTTTTTTCAGAACGGAGCCGCTATCGATCGAATTCGAAGACAATGGGAATCCAGTGATCGAAGAGATGAGTTTTCGAGATCGAAAAATCCATCGATGAAGAAGAAGGAGACATAGACGCGTTCCCTCTCCTCTTCTCGTGGAAAGTTGAGGAAGGTTGGTTCGCAACAAACCAATTCCACCGAGAGGGAGTTCCATCTCGGTTTTGCAAGCTCGGTCGGCAGCAGCAGGCCGAGGGAAGAGGATTCTCGCTCTTCAATCCTCGACGGCGTTCTCGATGCGCTGTGTACCGGTGAACGCGAGAGGCGAAGGGAGGGAGGAAGCGCATAGCCTCCCTCTCTCTCTCTCTCTCTCTCCTCTTCTCTTCTCCTTCTCCTTCTCGTTCTCTCTCTCTCTCTCCTTTTTTCCTTTTTTTCCCTTTTTTAAGGGGTGGCGATGATGGGATACTCTCGCCGTGAAGAAGAAGCCGGCATAGGCGCGCGCGCGCGGTGAGAAGCGGCACCTCTTAGTCTAATTGAAAAGTCGGCGGAAATTGAAAATTGCGATCGCGAATTGCGAGCTGCTNGACGTTTTGTCTTGCCGTTGGCAGGGAGATGGAAATGGTGTCGGAGGGGGTGCGAATCCAGCCTCGTATGGGCATTCTTTTAAAAGAGTCGTCAATTGTACCGTTCTATATGCCCCGTTCTAAGGGTTGATTTCCTCGTGCCTGCATCCAACCATCCATTCATCCATTCATCTATATATATATATATATATATATATATATATCGCTTTCGAACAACAACAACTTGGTCGCTAAATTCCTCCCTCCCTCCCCCTCCTCGACAAACCATCCAAACGTCCTCCTTCCTTCCTCCCCCTCCCCACCCTCGAAGCAAGTAATAGTTTGAAGCGAGTATGGTGCGTCGTTCAGTGAATCGAGAAGGAAAGGAAAGGGTGGGAGGGAATTGTAACCAGACGAGAGACGGTAGACGAGGAGGAACTATAATTATTGTGCTTGCTTTAAGAACGAGGTGTCTTTGATAACGCTGTCTATGCACGCGTCAAAAGCTATCGTTTAGCGAGGGAGTACTTAACCAATTGTCCTCCCCCCTCCCCCTCCTGGACGACTGGTGAAGACTTTGCCTGGGATTCCGAGGGGAGGGGAGGGGAGGGGGATGTATTATTATTTGGAAGGATCGTCACTTCAATTAGCTGCAGTTTCCCCTGCAGTCTCGGGGGATGATCGTGTAGACAATGCATAGTCGGTTTAACTTTCGGATAAGTAGTTTGTAAGTTAATCCGCTTATCGTATTCCGATCTTAATGCGAGTTTGTTAGTCGCTCTGCTTTTCACATCCAATCCACTCTCTTCCTGGTTATATAAATATTGTTGGTGGGAGAGGAACGGACACGCGTCTCCTTAACCGGATTTCTTTTTCATAGGTGCCGATTTTCGATCGATCGGATAATATTAAGAGAGCTTACGCTTTAATAGCTTTCTCTCTTGTAGTTAACTCACAACGCTACGAATATTATTAATTTTCTTGGCGTTTAAAAAGTAAAAGTTAATCGCGAGAAAAGATTCGATAATGATTTTACTTTTACTCTTCGAAAACGTTATTGAAAGAAAGGCAAAGTTAATCGTGGAGAATAAAATTGTAAAATTGTATGCCATGTAGTCGAATTTCTTCGAATGTCCATCTCGCGGATGAAGGAAAAAAAAAAAATATTAATCACCCAGCAAATTTACTATCGAAATTTGAATATTTCTTTCCCCTCTTCTCCGCTTCGAAAAAGCGTGGACAAAAACAGAGAGAGAGAGAGAGAAAAATACGTAATAAAAATGCAACGCGTTTTCGTCTTATTCTAGCGCTGTTACTCGAGGCAGAAAACAAACCAAGACAACGAAGATGAACACGAAAGTCGCGTTGCACGCGGGTAAACGAGTTAATTTGCATTGAAAACGATCGTGATGACGGTTCGAGAAGGGCGATTAGAAAATAGCTGTCCGCGGAGAGAGGAAACGTCACCAGGTTTCTCTACCGGTTTAATTGGAACGCGGATCCCTCCCCCCCGAGCATTATTATCATTTTTATAATAAAATAAAAATTTCTCTTCTCACGAAGGTGAAACGTCAGGGTGCCGAGAGTTTCGATTTACGAAGAAGTCAGCAACATTTTCCCGTCGATTCGCCGGATTAAAAAACAAAATACCTCCACCCTTCTCCCTTTTCTCTGAGGATTAAAGCAACGACGGATTCCGGGACACTTGGATAAGCGGCCCTCCTTTTCCTTTCGTTTAACGCGTTAACGATAATTCTTCGAGGCGAGAATTCGAAGGAAATATAATTTTTTCGCGACGAGAAAAGGAGAAACGGATTCCTAAGCTAGGGACTGAAGAAGAAGAAGTGGAAAGAAGAAGAGGGACGATGGTAAAATGAAGGCGCTCGCGAAATTCATTCGGCCTCCTCTCTTCAATTCCGGCCCACAGGAAAGTGAGCCGCTTCTATGCGCATAGCCGCATAGGGTTAAAGGGGACGACGATCCTCTCCCTCCTCCCTTAGTTAATTCCGGGGGGTTGTAACGTATGTAGCGAGCGATAATTATATCGAGGCGGCGTTTAAAGGAGGGAACGTGGACGAGGATTTTAATCACAGGAGTCGACCGTTTATATAGGTAGGCTTGTAGTTTGAACGCTCGTCGACGCTGAGAATGCGAATTGGGAGATAAAACGGGAAAGTTGTGTCCGGGCGCAAGAGTCTATTCCTCTCTCTCTCTCTCTCCACCGATTTCACGAACGTTCGTCTCCGCAGCCGCTCACGTACGCCGAACTCTCGTTCATTCGTTCCCCTCTAATTTTCTTCCGAGTTCAGCTACGCGAACTACATTATGGAATAATTGCGCGGCTCGTTATTCTCGCTTCCACCAGTTCGTTCTCATCCGCGAAAATAAGCGCAAACAGTTGTTTCGATTTCTAACGATTTCCAAAGATCGAAGCGGGGTATGTATATATATATATATGTAAGGAAAGGAACATGGAGTTTTATTGAATTGACCTTCATCAAGGATTTATCGCGACGGCTGTGGAGACTCTTTCTCTTTCTTCTCTCTCTCTCTCGCTCGCTCGCNCGGGTCTATTTTGGCCCAGGACCGAAATGAGAATCCAACGGGGGGAGAGGGAGGGTAGGTAGATAGGTAGACCGTCGAAATAAACGTGGGGAGGAGGGACGCCACTTTAAAGCTGCAATTGCATTGCCAGGAATCAGACCCATTCCTCTCTATCTCGCTCCCGCGTGGCCGGATCGAGAGGACGGAGAGCGGGGGG
>NW_006263762.1:1156-1369 GCF_000469605.1 Apis dorsata | reverse complement strand
CCAAAACATAACTTAACAAAAAACCAAATTAATTAAATTAACCAAATTATAACTTAACAAAAAGCCAAATTAATAAAATTATCCAAATTTTAACTTAAAAAAAAACCAAATTAATAAATTAACCAAAACATAATTTATCAAAAAAACAAATTAATAAAATTAAAACTTAACAAAAAACCATATTAATAAAATTATCCAAATTTTAAGTTAAGA
>NW_006263762.1:0-631 GCF_000469605.1 Apis dorsata | reverse complement strand
AAACATAACTTAACAAAAAACCAAATTAATAAAATTGACCAAATTATAACTTAATAAATAAACCAAATTAATAAAATTAAATTATAATTTCATAAAAAACCAAATTATTAAAATTAACCAAAACATAACTTAATAAAAAACCAAATTAATAAAATTAACCAAAACATAACTTAACAAAAAACCAAATTAATAAAATTGACCAAATTATAACTTAATAAATAAACCAAATTAATAAAATTAAATTATAATTTCATAAAAAACCAAATTATTAAAATTAACCAAAACATAACTTAATAAAAAACCAAATTAATAAAATTAACCAAAACATAACTTAACAAGAAACTAAATTAATAAAATTAACCAAATTATAATTTAACAAAACATCAAATTAATGAAATTAACCAAAACATAACTTAACAACAAACCAAATTAATAAAATTAACCAAAATGTAACTTAACAAAAAACCAAATTAATAAAATTAACCAAATTATAACTTAATAAAAAAACCAAATTAACAAAATTAATCAAATTATAACTTAATAAATAAACCAAATTAATAGAATTAAGCAAATTATAATTTAATAAAAAACAAATTAATAAAATTAATCAAAATATAACTTAACAAGAAAC
>NW_006263761.1:314580-315135 GCF_000469605.1 Apis dorsata | reverse complement strand
ATCAAGAGTATCGAAGACATGATAGATACATAGAACTGTAACACTCAAACATAATAAACATATTATATAATAAACACTCAAACACACTAAACAAATTTCAGTTCACTTTTAGTGGGAGTGTTATAGAATTTAAAGTTCACTGAAATTTTATATGTGATTTTATTATTGAATGTTGCCAGCAACATTACTATTTCATAGTTGGTAGCTATTTGTTTCTCTTCGATATACGTATTTCAAATGTTTTATAAACAGATACGCGCAATCACGTATAAAAAAATATATTCATTCAGCTAAACCCATATATTTTTATTTATTGTTTTCCACTGCCCAGTCAACATCCATCTTGAGAAAACAAAATCAATTTTCAGTATACAAACAATACTTAACGAGAAATTTATGAAAATATATTATATTATACTAATCCTTATATCCTATATATTATATTATACTAATCATACTCCAAATTTTTATTACAGATACCATTAGATTTTTGTCAAAATGATGTCACATAACATGTAATTTTCAGTAATTATTCCCCCGTACGCGCATATTCGA
>NW_006263761.1:311383-314380 GCF_000469605.1 Apis dorsata | reverse complement strand
AAAAAAAAAAAAAAAAAAAAAGAAACAAAAAAGGAAAAAGAAAAAGCGAAAGGAAATAATAGAGCCCCGTTTCGAGATACCGGGACCCGGCGTAATCTCGAGCGTTTGTCGCGACTGCGGGCTTTGTAATTAAGTGAGATCAATTGCTCCCCGGCGCACCGGTAATCTTGTTAGTCGCCGTTAAATGGCGGCTTCGGTGGTGGCGGTAAAGCCCGCTTTTTGCCTCGATCGGCTGTATGCAAATAAGCAAGCGGATACATATTCGTATCTATCAGTCTTCGCCGGGAAAATAAGCACGTAGAAAAAATATCGATCAATCGAACGATCATAATTCTATTTCAATCTTTATATGATCTTACATGATCCTTCGCGTGTTTAATGCCAGGCAATCCGTACTAATTTGAACCGGATATCTTTCATTCAACATGAAAGAAACATTCATCAATAGGATTAATGTTTCTTTCGTGATGCGTAGATATATGTCATTTAATGATTCTTATTAGAATAATATGTTGTTTTTATGTTCTATTTGTAATAATAATTGGTAATCAAGTAACAGTCAAATATATTATTCTTTAAGGCTAAACTTATTAAAATTAATAATGGAAAGATTTGTGAAATCTAGTTGAATCATCATTACTATTGTCATAATTACTGTTTAATTATTTAATATAAACATATATGAATAAATATAAAATATTGCGATAGAAAGAGTAATGATATTGCAGTGCAAATTGCGCATTAAGAAAATTAAAATAAAGATTTGGTGAAATAAAATCGTTGTCGAAACTGAATCTGCTAAAATAAAATCCATATAATAAACTTTCTTCCTTTACATTTAATTGGATTCAATTTTTGTCTTTCGGCGTGAAATTTCATATTTTTCCCTCAATACGGAAACAGTCAAACGTGACCAGATCAAAAGATCTCAACAGATCTCTTAATCCAGCTTACAATCGTGACAAAACTCCCAAAATCCAATAATCGTTACAAATCGGTGAGGTAGCCATCGGTAGAGTGGCAGCGGGACAAGCCGCGTGTCTCGAATTTCCTGAAATCGTATACAAGTTCCAGACACGCTCATCTTCGGATGGTCGCGTCTCGATATGTACTTTGTAGTAGCGGACTCTTCTAACGCGCGCGTACAACGCGAGCTAGAGGTATCGTGGAACATTGAGTAATACATCGAAGTCGCGGGGCGACAGAGACGATAGAAGTAGCCGTGATGGAAGAGAAAAAGAGAGATAGAGGATAAAAAGGAAACGAAAAGGAGAGGGAAGAAAGAGGCAATCGAAAAGAGAGGAAAAAGACGAAGAAGATGAAGAAGAGGAGGAAGAAGAAGAAGAAGAAAAGGAGAAAGAGGAAGAAGAGGAAAAGAAGAAGAAGCAAACAGGCCCTTCCCGTATTGAGAGCGAACTCGATCTTCGACTGGTCGGCATCAAGACATTCGAGACTTCGACAGGGCAGCAAGATCGACTACAGCTCAATCACTCTTCGTCTCGTATCCTCTTCCATTCTTCCACCTTCCCTCCGTCGTCTCGTCGCCTCTTCTTTCTCTTCCTCTTCTCTTGTCTCCCCCCTCTCCCCGCCCATCTTACCCTCCTTTTTCCCCCACCGCTCACCTGGTCCATCCAACTGGGTTTCTCTCTCTCTCTTTTTTCTTTCTCTTTCTCTCTATTCGCAACCCCTTCTCTCTCGTCTCCGTTGCTCCACTCGAAGCTTATCGCGGCCCGATCTCCGGGCCTCTCGGCTTCACGTGGCGTGCCCTAATGACGTCTTGGAACGAACGGGTACCACCGCCATCTAACAAGAGACTTTTTCACGTTCCAATGCTAATCCCCCGGGAGTTGTCCCCTTCTTCTCTTTTCTTTCCTTCTTTCTTCTCTTCTCTTGATCTCGTTCTTCTCTGTCTTGTACACGATTAACGCAACACGAAACGGGGCCCCGACTTTTGTTCTTCTCGTCGTTCTTTTCGTTTCCCTTTTCGTGTTCTTGGTTCCTTAGCAGTTTCCTCTTAGAGGAGAGCGCGCGAAACAAGAGCGGAAAAGATTGTTATGTGTGAAGTTTGATCGTGATAGTTATCGTCGATGCATGATTCGTTGTCATCAGTTGATATCCTCGCAGATATTTATTTGAATTTGTGGAGAAGGAATAAATTGGTGATGGAATGGATGTTGTGAAGAATATTTTGTAAAATCTTTGAGAAAAGTTAATAATTAATATCAAACAACATGTGTGTGTGTGTGTGTATACGCGCGCGCGCGCGCGTGTATATGTTTGATATTACATATCAAACATTCGTTATTAATTTTCATAAAAAAAAGTGATAAATAAAATATAATCGAAATATTTCCCTTGAAAATGGCAATAGTAAAAATGTATTAAGTTCGGTTATTCTGAATTAATGAAACTTTTTTTCTTTTTAATTTTAATTTTCGCCCTGAATAGCAATCTGACATACTGATGATCAATATTCATGTTTTCAAACGATTTTTTTTCACATCTTTATGATATATAAATACTTGATCTATATTACACAAAAAAAAAAGGAAAAAGAAAAAAGGAAGAAAAAAAACACCTGATTTAACTTATCTACAATAAGTCCAAATACCATTAAAACAAAATTACGAAATTACGATCGAAATCCAGAAGCCACCCTAAAGCGTTTCAGGCTATCGGCTCGCCAGCATTCCCCGTACACGATCGATTCGTCTTAATTGCTTCTTGCCTGCCTCGTTCGCTCCTAATTATTCCCAGGCTCTTCATTTGCCGAGATTGCACGTCCCCGGCCCCGATCTTCCCCTCCCTTTCCCCTCCGTCGGGGTCAAAGCAGGCCTCCAAGGTCGACTTCTCGCGGGGACTCATCGCGACTCGTCTCCTCCCCGCACTCGCTCTCTCTCTCTCGTCGCAGACTAGAGGAAGAGGGATGGATGGATCGAGAGACATTCGACTGTATACGGGAGCCGATTGAATCGGTCGTGGCGCGCAAAAAGGGCA
>NW_006263761.1:309723-311073 GCF_000469605.1 Apis dorsata | reverse complement strand
TGGGAGGGGGCAAGGTCCAGAACCAGAGTTGGCTCGTGGAAAAAAGACCTTGACTGAGGCTGTTCGAGTCCTGAGGATGGTCGAACCAATCGCTAAAAACCTAATTAGATGTCATAATTATAGTCAGTGACGCTCAACCAGCAGGATCTGGTTCCAAGTCCCAGAGAAGGGCAATGGTTTCTGCGGGCGTACGGGGCTCTTGTTCATAGGATTTATGTTAAACGGCGATTGGGGGAAGTGAAGAAAATCTGCTCGATGCTTTTTAGGAAGAAACTTGAGATCTTTGTGATGCGTGTCGAGATTGGTTTTGCGATGAGTAGGAAGACTCGGTCCGAGTATTCGAACGTTCTATGGAATTTGTTACATATGTCGTTTCCGAATATGGATCCAAGGAATTGGTTCTTTTGTTTTCATGATTTGAAAAATGCTTTTTGCATAGGAATTAGGTGATTTTTGGATTTTTGGATAATCTTAGATCATGCTATGGGATGCATGTGTATAAGTAAATACAATTGATAAAGAAATAGATATAATTGTATCTATTATAATGTCGTTTTTTGAGTAATAAATTTTTTAAATTTTTAATAATTTTGTAAAATGTTTGTGATTTATATTCGATTTTAGTTGAATTTTCCATATTTTTTGTTAGTAAAATGTATGTAAAGTATATATGAGTATATAAAATTTAAACGTAAAATTCATATGCAATTAAACTTTATGTTGTCTAATTATGTGCAACATAATAATAGATTATGAATACATTTTTTATTTAATAAAAAAAAAATATCTTCTAAAACTGCGTTTAATATCTTTTAAAACTGAATGTTTCTTAAAATTTTTGATAAGATTTTCATTATTTCAAGACATCATTAAGTATTGTAAATTTAAAAAATTATTTTCAAAATTAAAAAATTAAATCTTAGTCTCTAAAACTAACTTTTAGACTTTAAATTAGAATGAATAAATTAGAATTAATCCTTTGTATTCAAAAACTTTTTTGAAGTATATTATAAGGAGAACTAATAAGAAAGAATAAGTCTTCAAAAACAAAATATAACAAATTATATCATTATTGAAATATTCAACAACTATGAAAACAATTTTGTAATTCTTATGAAATATAATATATATATAAATGATCAGGAAATATATTTACCTATTGTAATATTAATTTTTCCAATCAATCTACATGAAACTAATAAACATTCTTCTAGTACAAAGGATTGAAAGTTAAAATTTATTTAAAAAATATTGATTATATAAAATAACCGAAGCACAAGCGTTCTAAAACATCTCCTTGACTAGTACAATAAGTACTAGTAAAATAATCAATTTTATCTCATCGACAAT
>NW_006263761.1:308233-309566 GCF_000469605.1 Apis dorsata | reverse complement strand
AAAAAAAAAAAAAAAAAAAATTTACAATTCCAAACTTTTTCTTCATCTTTAAATTTCCCGCAAGAAGCCTCTTAAACAACAAACCCAAAGAATCTCGGCCCTTTGCTCGATCAGCTCGGATCAAGTACCACTTAATCCACCTGATTCGATCCAACATCTCCCCGAGCAAACAATTACCGAGCAACATTCTTGCCAGGGAATCGATATTACGCCTCCGATTGATGCGCTCGGCGTCGATCGGGCGTAGTGTCCGGTTCACGATAAGTTTCGCGCTGCCACGAATCGATTATCAAACCCGTTCCCTTCGTCTGTATTCCCGTCATTCGTTGACCTCGGGCAGGCATCGTGTATCGTCCCGGTGATCGATTCGATCGCGATAACCCCGTCACGCCTCGCGATATGAAATCGCACGGTCGCGCGCTCCAACTTAACAGGTGGTATCATCGGAGGGGCCCATGAAGGAGTATCCTGTTTCAAATTGCGCACTGTTGCCCGGCCGGTAGGTTAATTGCACAAGAGGCGGGCAGAAATTCCATTAACTTCGCGAACAAGTTCATTACTCTATTCGATAGAGCTATTTATATTTGTTGAAGTGTGAGAGAGACAACTTATTGCTCGATTTCCTTATTTCTCTCGTTCCTTTATTTATTTATATTATTATTTATTTATATTATTTATATTATTATTTGTATTATTATTATTATGAGTCGATTATTATTGCTTAATTCATAAGTATTAGATTGAAAAGGGAGGTGTTTGATTTCTTTATTTTATTATTGTGTATTTATATCATTATATTTATTATTGCTTCAAGTTAGTTCAAGTTATTTGTATTGTTAAAGAGAGAGATGGACAATTTTTTATTCAATTTTTTTTTTGTTTATTTATATTGTTATGTTATTATTGATTTGATGAATCTTTATTCGTTTATTTGCAAGGTATATTTTATAATTTTTGCACGAATTTCATGATAAAGAATTGAAAATTGAAATACATAAGTTTTTTTTCAAAATGTAATAATATTAGAAAATTAATTAAGATTACTAAGTTATAAACTACTTTACAATTGTATATCAAATAGAATAACCAATTTAAAAGATGATTTAATAATTATCTGTAAAATAAATTCTTTAAATGATATTAAAAATCATCTATTTGCAAAAAAGTCTTATTGGAAGAATAAAATTTGGAAGAATAAAATACAAAGTGTACAGAATTTTACCTATATATAATTTATATATAAATATCGAATTTTGAAAAAATGAGATCATGAAAGTTTCAAAAAAATACTGATATAAGATCTGCAGAATAAAAAAAAATGAAAAAATTCTTG
>NW_006263761.1:303821-307946 GCF_000469605.1 Apis dorsata | reverse complement strand
TTCTTTTTATTATAATTTTTTATTTTTATTTTAATCTTGTTGTTTTAAGATTATGAAATTCATTATATTTCTATTTGTACTCATTATAACTATTTTAAGAATGTGTGGTGTTGGGTGTAAATTCCTCTATTAGAGTTAAATGTCGAGGAATTCTGTAAAAGATTCTTGATGCTGGTTATGCGGGTAACAAATCAGATAATGAGTCTTCATTTGTAAAGGCTATTTTGTTTATAGTAGGGAGTATTATGGTGGTGAACTAAGATTCATGAAGAACATTTTAGAGTAATTCATTCAAATGTGATGAATTTAATAATATGTGTACAATATATGTAGTATATGTACAATCATTATAAATAAAAAATAATTTTTTCTTTATATTTTTCCAATATTAAAAATATTAATAATATTATCGTTAATATTATCCAATATTAACAATCTATTTAAAAAAGCAATTAATTCATTAATATTTTATTTAATTAAAAAATCATGTAGATATATACATATATACATATATATAAATCATGTATATATATATACATAGATATATATACATATATCTGTATGTATAAATATATGTATATATCTATCATAAAATAATAAAATTCAAATTTTCATTATTAACTTTTATTTATTAAAGTGAAATAAGCATATTTGAACTCATATTGAAAGACAACACATTTGATCAATCATCAGACATCTTTATCAAACTTCTTTACTTATCTACTTATCAAATCAAAATAAATACATTCAAAATGAATTGGTAAGAAAGTATTTATATCAACAAAAGATTTTGATCAAACAATCATTGTCACTTGATACACGTTCATCGAAATTTCTTTCAATTTTCAAAAATACCATCAACTATTATTAAACAATCTTCCTATTTTCAAATCTTCATTAATCCATCAAACCAAAACTATTTTTATTGAAATAAGCACATTAATGAGAAAAAAATCATAATCGAAAAACTATGATCAGATTATAAATGTTGTTATCTGATGCACATTTTTCAACTTTCAAAAATACCATCAATCATTGTCATATTATTAAATCTTCCAATTTCCATTTTCAAATTTCCATTAAACACTTTTAACAAATCAAAATTATATCATTGCTATCATTAAATACACACACATTGAAATTGCAACAAATATATTCAAACTTACAATACATAGAAAAAACTATGATCGTATACTATCAACAACTATCGTATACTATAACAACTATCGTCATTCAACTCACGTCCATCGAAAGAATGGTATTTCTCTAAGAAAAGAACCAAGTGCGGGCTCGTTTCGAAAATTGTCCATGAATCCATACAGGCTGCTGTCTTTTCACGGCCGTATTCCTCGTTTATCGTTCGTGTCAACGACCGTGAGACAGCGGAATGCCGAGGATATTTTAACAGTCTCGCAGCGTTAATTACTATTATATGGCACGCGGTGACCAAGCATCGCTTGAGTAACAGTGTGCGGCTTGAAATGAGATACTCCGCACCTTGGACACGTTGATACCACCTGTTGTGCCTTAACGTCGAAGTATTTCAAATCGCGAGCCAAAGAGGAAACGACTCACGCGGGGGCCTCGATGGTGGATGACGATGAATTTTCCCTATGTGGATACTCGAGGACGAGTTGATGTTGCTCTTCGATTGTGAAGACCTTGAAAATAGCATGTTTCTTTGGATAGGTGACGAAGAATATTATTGGCAAGGGGATCCGAAAGATAATTTCTTGAAGTCAGATGCATGAAGATTGGATCTTTAGTGATGATTAAAAGACAACGTGATGATATAAATCAATGACTATTTATTTATTATTATTATTTATCATTTTTCATGAATTTCAAAATTTCAAAGTAGTGTCCAATTTTTAAATATTTTGAATTTTTTAGATAATGGATATTTTTTATTTCTTTTCTTTTTTTTGGATTTAATTAAGGTTTCTACAATTTTTTAAAATATTTTAAAATGTTTTAATTTTAGAATAATTTAAAATTTTTTAATTTGAAGTAATTTGAAATTTAAAAATACTATACGATTTAAAAAATTTTTAAATAAGTGCGGAATTCTAATTATAAGTAAGAGGAATTTATTATTAATTGAGATATAATTTAATTTTCTAAATTATTTAATACTTTTTCGATTCTCAAATTTAATATAACTTTTACAAAATAAATTTTTCTATATGTCAAAACAGATTTAATAGAAAAGAAATTTCTACAATTTAAAAAATTTGAAAAACACTTTTACACAAAATACAATTTATCCTTTCAAATTTTTTAACCTCTTCGATCAAATTCAATATTCTTGGATATTATCAAAATAGTTTACTTTATTTTGAAAAATTGAAGCCGTTAGAATTCCACTGACATTCTTGAAATCAAGTGAAAAACGACAGGTTTGATTCATTCCAAGAATGTAAGATGAACGAAGACAGAAAATTACACCTATTCTGACACGGTTGAGGGTGAAATTGGAGGGAAGCCTGATTTGGACTCGAAAGCTGCTCGACGAATACCTCGGGGCAAATTATACACGCAACCACCTGTTACTGATATAGCATAATCGTTTGCGATTGATCTTCCAAATCAAGCGATAATCTTTTAAATTTGCATTTACATGACTTATATATTGCACATGAATTACACATGAAAATAAATTGAACTTCCTCGTTGTTTTTGCTACCATAATCCTTAATATTTCACTATATATAATGAATGCAAAATCATTCAAAATGTAATTAAATATATCGTTAAATAATACTTATTACATATCAATTTAAAGTTTGAAATTAATTGAACATGATTTGAAATTTTGTTTACTATAATTCATTACATTTTATTATTAAACTACATTTTATTATTAAATTTCAATATTAAATTTGATTATTTTTTTTCGTATAGATTTAAAATTCCATATTATATATAAAACTATCATATATAAAAATTCTTGATAACAATAATAAAATTTTTTGAAAAGATTATGTCTACCATTAATATGAAAAATTTTAATAATAATCAATCAATTACTTATTTTTTAATATTATTTTCAATAAAACTAAACGTTAAAAATTTTATTAAAAATTCGATCATTTTATTATATGTAACAGTTTATATGTAACAGTCTAACATTTGACTACAAGAAAACTCGATTTCTATAAGTGGAAATATAACAATTAATTCAATTATTGACAATTAATCTTATATTAACAAAATATAATTTTTTTTCTGGAATTCTTTCTAATTCTTTTGCTGAAATCTTTTAATTTATAATAGCAACAAATTAATTAAATACACAAAATTTTATTTGATACTGATTAAATGATTATAGATATTAAATGCTCGATAAAATATATAGAATTACACTTTCGAATTAAAATCACAATGAAAAATTGTCGAAATTCTATAGTTTCTTATTTTGGAAAAAGAAATGTAATATAAATCTTATAACTTCAAAAAAATTCATCAAATCCAGTAAAAGATAAATCAAGAATAAATCTTTTATATCTTAATCCAATTTTCTTTCAATCGATAAAATTATAAGACATTGAGATTATACTAGTTAAATGGTTTTAATCTAATGATCACGTGTTGTACATATGAGGTAAGATTATCACAAGTATCGATATTCGAACAATCTCGGTCTATTTCAAATTCTATTAATTCAAAACTTCACGACGATTCAAAGATCCAGAAAACGAATAGCCCTCGTTGCAGGAATCAAATGTGAAAATAATTTTCCACTTTTGCTCAGCTTTCGCAGCCAACCAGATTGGCGAACGAGATTACGCAATGCAATTACGCATGGATTGCTGGATTTATTACACAAACTGTTGGCTAGTCCAAGATTACCCAAGCGGAAATTGGAAAATTAATGGATCAGACTAGAGGATTCGTAAGTGAGTAGTTTGAGAAATTCACCGAGGAGATCGCGCGATGAAAAGTTAACGAGTTTCTTAAAACGGATCGAATTAATCATCCGTTTTGGTTGTGTTTGTAATTGATCGAGAGAGAAGATCTATGATGAAATATTCCGTTTTGAATATCAAATATATGATGAAGACACCATAGTGATTGTATCGTAAATAAGAAAATGTTCTTTTTTGTCTTCTATTTGTTCGAATT
>NW_006263761.1:300759-303732 GCF_000469605.1 Apis dorsata | reverse complement strand
TTTTTTTTTTTTTTTTTTTTTTTATGAGATTGGCCGAGAAAGAGTGATGGATATTTCAGATTTCATTTTTATTGCAGTTCTAAATTAATGAAATAAGTATCATAATATTGCTATAATTAATTTTGTAAAATATTTAGTGAGGTTTAGTAAATTTTATCAAGAAGAATTTTATATATTTAACTCTTACATAAGTAATGATTTTTAAAATAAATGACAAACTAATTTTGATTTGATAATGGGAATATTTTTTATTCAGAGATTTCTTTGAATTCAAAATTAAATTAACAGTTATAGAAAAAAAAATTAATTTTAATTAATTCGATTTTAACATTTCTGTTATTTATATAATAATCAGTCATCGTATATTCGTGCTATAAAATACATATTATAGTTAATAAAAATATAATCAAATATTGTAAAAATTCTCCCTTCTTCTTGAATAATTTCCATTTTAATTTTTTATTATTTTTAAATTTTTTTCATAAATTCTCTATCATTTTCAAATTTTTCATTCATATAAAATATAAAATTATTATCATAAATTAAAACCAAAAATTGCTCGATTGAATCCAATTCGATTGCATTCTTGCGACATTTTTCCATCTCTGTGAAATTTTGTACTTAGTAGAACAAGTATGCAGTTTATTCTGATACAATCTGATAATTAACTAAATAATCAATTACATTCAATTTCTGACTATCTAAGCTTCCTTTTTCACATTTTAATAATTTCTATTTCGATCTTTCTTTACAAATTTTCCACCAATTCGAAACCTATAATATTTTCAATAATTTCCAGTCAAACTTTCCAGTCAATCTTTTTCACACGTTTTTGCTTCGATCCTTCTTTTCGAATTTCCATCATTTCTAAATTTCTACAATTTTTCACGAAAACACAATATTTCATAATAATTTCCAGCCATCTATCCAATCTTCCCTTTTCACACCAATTTCCACTTCTCCACAATTTTTCCACCAATGCGAAACACGAAGATATCACAGTAACGTCAAGTTGTTGGTTACATAAATTACATGTCTCAAGCTGAAATTACTCAATCAGACACGATCCGATTCCCAGTTCGGTCGCATTCTCACGGCATTCTTCCGCCGTCTCAAAGGAATCTCGTGGCGAGCTAGCGCGAATCCCTCGACGAATTAATTATCACCGCGAGAATCGCAAATTACGTGGCCGGTGTTTTTGCCCGGCGCCTCCTCGTTGCGCGACTCCTGCGCGGACAAATCGAACCGAGTACACCTCGGGCGGAATACGCGGCCGTGTACAGATCGCCTTTAGGCGGCCTGTCGCTCGGTCGGCGGCCGCTTTTGATCAACGGCCGCCTTCAATAATTCATCCGCGAGTCGAACGTGTAGAACGGAGCAGATCGCTAAGCACGGTTGATTCCGATCTTCGCGCGATCTTTCGACCGGTCGCTCGAATAGATAATCTCGCGTGTATTTAGAAATGTTTGACATCGGCGCAAAGAATGTTGTTCAAATGGTATTCAATGTGATGAATTTTTGCAATGGAATTTAAGAGAATTACGAGTGTAATCTGAGTTTTTTTGATGAAAATGATTCGATCTTTTGGAATTTTCTATCGATTGGTTCGTGCTTAAAAAATTTCTTTTATTGAATTGTGCAAATTTTAGATAAAATCATTCGATAGTCGTCCGGAGAATGTTAGTTAATTTGTGTGACGAATTTTTGAAATGGAATTTAAATAAATAATTTTGGATTTTGAGAAATGGTTTGAATTGTCTTTTGAATTGAAATTTTTTATGAATTGTCAAATTTTTAGGCTCAAAGAATATTATTTGAAAGGAATTCGTGTAATGAATTTTTATAAATGAAAGAGATATTTTTATAATTAAGAAAATTATGAACGAAATTGAATCTTTCAAGTCTTTAAAATTTAGTATCTACTGCTTTGTATTCGAAAATTTTTTTTTATAAATTATTAAAATTTTATTAATAGAAGAGAATCAATGCTAGTTTTGATCAACAAATGAATTATAATATCAATAAATGAATATAACATACTACATTCATTTTTTATTTAAAAAAAAAAATGTTAATCTTTTAGATCTTACATGTGGCTGCACATAAATTGTATTCTAATGATTTTTAATATCAAATTTCTCTGGACAAGAATTTTCTTTTGATAAATTTTATATTTAGATTGCATATTTAGGCAAAATATTGTATTTGAAATATAACAGTATTATAACAGTAAATATATTATTATTCTTTCATATTTTATTATAAATTATTTAATTTTTATTCATATTTATTTATATTAAATAATTAGATAAAAGATTAATATCATAGAGAGATTATAGAGAGAAAAATAAAAATCAATATTGATCAGTATGTACTCTTTCCTATACCTATATATTATTTATCAATTAATAATTTATCTTAACATACAATTAATGTAAAGGTACTATTGTTTGCAAATATTTTTTTATAACAGTTACATATTAATTAATTGAAGATAAAAATAATTATATTTTATATCATTTAGTATTTTCATATGTGCAGTTTTATTGCAAAGCATTTTGCATTTTATTAAAATAAATTACAATACTATTAATTTATTTATTTATAAATTTATTGATAAATTTTTATTAAACAAATTTATAATATAATTGTTAAAATTGAAAAATTATAATGAAATATCAACATGAATTATCCTTAATTTAATATTAAATTACACTCATATTTTTGTGTAAATAGATTATATTTGTGATAATAATATAAATTTCATTTTAATAATGTCTTCATTCTTTGAAGGAATCACAATATATTTAATATCATTGCATTTTGAATTTATAACATAAAAGTGAATGTTTAATTAATGTTTATTAATTAAGCAATAAATATTAAGATTTAGATGAAAAGAGAGAAAGTATTACGCACTCGAATCTCAAAATATAAGATATTGAGATATTGAACATCGGCAGGTTTATATAA
>NW_006263761.1:297616-300401 GCF_000469605.1 Apis dorsata | reverse complement strand
TTAATTTTATTATAATATAATAATATAATAATAATATAATAATATAATAATAATAATAATAATAATAATAATAATATAATAATATAATAATAATATAATAATATAATAATTAATTTTATTATATAATATGAAAATTCATATGTTTTAATTAATTAATATTCTATTGTATTACATTTTTTTATCATTTTTATAGAAATGCATAAATTTTTTTTTAATGTATATTAATTTAATTAAAAAACGTTATTAAATCTATATTACTATGATCTAAATTTTTATTAACTTATTTATAAATATCTCTTAATTAAAAATATCTCAGTCAATGTCTTAATCAAATATTCCCAGGTTAAAATATATTAACATACTATAGATGAATACTAAATATCTTTGCAAATAATCACAAAATTTCTTTTTCTTTTAATAACAATATTAATAAATGTCTTAAAACTATGACTTCAATCCAAAATACAAATAATACAAATATTTTACTATTTTTCTTAATCTTGCATTTCAATTAATATTTTCTTACGCTCTAATTCACCTCAAAAAATTCCCTCCCACCATCTACGAAACAACCCCCCCTCATCTCGAGTCGAACCACAGAACCAAATCCCAAATCTTCCCGACCAATTCTCGTAGAATTTTCGACTTGGTCCAAGAAGAAAAGTGCGGCCCTGGCGCAGCCTCCCGTCGTGGACCGGTTCAAAAATACCACGGATGCCCGCGCTGCGGGCGACGGGGGCGGGTTGCCTCTCCAACGAATGAACCTCCGGCGCGAGTAAGATAGAACGACGGACAGGGACAGCATGATCGGGACAAGAGGCATGCGACGACGATGGAGGACCAAGAGTGAGACATAGAAAGGGGTCGGGGTGGTACAAGGGGGTTACACCGGAGGTAAGAATCGTGAAGAAGGACGAACACAGCAAAGGGATGCGGGATATACATAGGAGGGAGAAGGATGGACACGCGAGGACCGTTCGAACGGCGAATCTTCGAAGCAAAATGTACGGCCAGACAGAGGGTGGAAGAGGAGGGGGGAAAAATAAAGGAGAAAATAAAAAGATTCCAACAGAGAGGGGGAGAAAGAGGAACGAGAAGAGAGAGAGAAAGAGAGAGAGATGAAGCGTCGGGCTGGAAGATGGCGCGAGATAGACAAAGAGGGAGAGACAGAGAGGAAGATATTGGAAGACTGTGCGGGAGGAAGAGAGACAAGGATTAGAGGGAAGAGAGGAAGAGAGCGAATCCGGAGCTAGCGGCAGAACGCGTCTTTATTATACGAACGGACCAAGAGACTCCAGACCTGCCTCTGATGATGTTGTACTCACGACTCGCACGTTCTCTCGTACCTACCCTCGTACTCGTTTAGCTTTCTCGCGTATATGTGTACAAGCGTGCTTCGTCCACGATGGAAGGACCTTCGAGCCTTGAGGGGGGAGGAAATCGGCGCGATCGTTAAACGGTCAATTATCACTGGCCCCTTATTCTATCCCCTCTCTTCTATCCCCTTTGCTTGTTCCTTGTTCTACGTTTCGTATGTATTTCTCTTGCTGTTGCTCTATTTTGAACTTAATAAGAACTCGGATACTTACTTAATTAAGTGACGAATATCTGAAATCTATATTTCAATTCGAATTATTGGAATATATTCTTGGATAGTTGGATTGGAATGTAGGAATATTCAAATGGATTTAATTATTTGGACGTTTAATCTTGCTAATCTTCGAATTTTTGTTTTTTAAAATTCTTTATTGTTTTAACGAACGATTTTAAATGTCTCTCAGAAATCTTTACAATGAAGTTGAGATAAAAGATTGAGTGTATCGATAATGATTTTTCTCTATTTATTTCCTGTTTTAAAAATATTTTAGCAGAGTAAATTTATTTATATTATAGATTTGAATATAGAATCTGATTAATTATTTTATATTTATTTTAATTTATTTTATTTTTTATTTATTTTAAATATTAATAAATTTATTTCAATTTGATCTGTTTAATAAACTTTAATTTTTGTATCACAACTTTTGTTTTAACTTCGAATATCTTTATTTTTCAAAAATATTTCAAAAATATAACATTTTAGATAGATACACAATTGTAATTATCATACATTTACGAAATATGTTTTCTAATTAATTCAATGTTATTAATAATTAGCATACTCTGAATATTTAACATTATTAATCAGTATAATTATCTCATTATAATTCTCGAATAAATTAAAACGAATATAAATGAAAATATTGCAAATTATACAGAAATTTTTTTGCCATTGGTATCTAAATATTCTTATTATGTTTATGATTATATTAGAAAAAAAGTACAAGCAATAATCATTATAAGGAAACAGAAATAACAATTGATAAACTTATGCCTTCTAATTCTCCTAAAAAATTTAGGAAACCTCTCCTAAAATAAACGAAAACATGGATTAAATCCTAAACTCT
This sequence comes from Apis dorsata, assembly GCF_000469605.1. Classification (NCBI taxonomy): domain Eukaryota; kingdom Metazoa; phylum Arthropoda; class Insecta; order Hymenoptera; family Apidae; genus Apis; species Apis dorsata. The sequence goes on along the minus strand of NW_006263761.1, from coordinate 297,954 downwards.
TAATAAACACAGAGGAACATGTTCGAACATCCCAGATTAAATTTTTCACCGATTAAGTCCTCCGACCATCATTTCCCCCTCCTCCCTCCCTTCTCCCTTCAACTCTGCCACACGCTCCTCCAATATCACCTCGACGAAATGGTTCGACCAAACATCTTCACGCACGAAAAATTCAACAAAAACCTCTCTTCTCGTTTCACGTTTCGAAGAATCCCGCCATTATCGAGCCACCACCGCATTAACAAGCCAAACAAGGAACCAACTTGTCCCGTATCTCGGGCAAAGGACACCCAATAACCGATTCCACCTCCGCGCTCACCCCTATCTTCCCCCTGCCC
>NW_006263761.1:295420-297461 GCF_000469605.1 Apis dorsata | reverse complement strand
ATTTTTCTACCTCGAAACTCGTTCAAAACCCGAGTCGCTCGCGCCATCGAAATCTCGACTGGAAACCTATGGAAGGCCTATGGCGTGACATCGGTGGTAGGTATTACCACGGCAGCCGTGCAAACGAAGGTACGACGTGGTAAAATGAAGAAGTTGTGTGGTGGCCGGCGCGAAACTCGCCGGATCTGGATCCACCGGGCCATTAGTTGGCCGATGGTCGGGCCAATAAAAGCTCGGTGCTGCCGTCCATCGGCCATAAAGTCGTAGGATTCCTTGTTATGCGGCCATGTGAGCGAATCTTGAATGAAAAACGAAAGAAGAGAAAACCGGTGGGAGAGATGGAGATAGAAATATAGGTATATATTAGGTATATATATACGAGGGATCTCGGGGAAAGAGACGAGTGAGTACTCCTTTAGGTATATGGATACGATAAAGATGGAGAGATGGATGGAAGGAGGAACGCGGGTGAAAGGGGAAGAGGGGGAGTGGAGGATAGAGAGGGAGAGCAGCTTCCAGGTTTTACCAAAGGGTAAAGAAAAAAAAGACTTTATATACTGATAAAGAGCGAGACAGGGGTAAGAGAAATCCACGGAGAAGGCAAAAAGGTAGAAAAAGGCGTTAAGAAGGCGCGGCTCTTATAAAATCGTGGCCAGCTCCTTTATTGGCATCGGGGCGGGAAATTATGTGTACGTTCCGCCGTGGAACCTGTTTCGGCCCGTTTCTCGCGTATAATTGGAACGTTCGACCCAGCTTCGGGACACACAACAACGTTGCATTCGTTTCCTCTTGCTTGAATCGGCTCGATCACTTTCCTCTTCCTATGTACCGTAGTTCTTGCACTTTCTGTTGGAACTCTGAGGGAGCAAAAAGCTCGAGACTCGGCCGACCGTTTTCCATAGAGACGCTCGGCCGCGATCGTAACCGGAGAACGGGACCCGAACACTTTTCGACGCTGAAATATCACTGGCGATTTATATCCTCCGGAAGAAGAGGCGGTAGGGATTTTTCGAGCGAGGTTGGAGCTGCAGAACGACGAGGAGAATAGTTTGCGATTCGAAGTGATTTTTAAATTCGATTTTTAATCGGGCATGAATTTTGATTTGATGAGTGAATTTAAATAATTAAATAACGAAGGAATAATTTAATTTGTTTATTATTTTTTAAAAGATTTTAGTCTATTGTTCTTTTTTTTTATTGGTTCATAAATATTTTAAAAACAACTAATTGAAAGGAAAAGAAAGAATATTAGAATTTTATGAGATTAAAGTAAAGAAACATGTATAATTGGGAAAATGTATTAATTCAGTTTCATTAAAAGTTTGTTAATATAAATATATATCAAATCATTTAATGACAATCAATTTTTGAAGCACTGATTTTTATACAAATAGGAATTAAAATAAAGATTCAAAATATAGTTTATAATTAAAGAATGATTTTATTTTTATAAATATTTTATGAGAAAATGATAGATATTAAAGAAAGATTATATTGCAATGAAAAAAAGATTAAAATGTTCTGATGTAAGATAAAATATAAATGACGATCAGGAGTCAGGAGTTAGCATTGACCATGACGATGAATTTATTTCAAATTCTTTAAACTATTTTTTTGTTGAAAATATTCCATCTATAATATTATCTGGATTCTTTCATCTTGTCAATAGTCAAATTATAATAGACAATAAATAATAATCAAACAATTATTTGAGTTAATTTATAATATATAATTTAATTTATAATATAATCTCAGATTTGTGAAAAAATGGATTGCAGTTTCTGAAAGTCTTCCAATTTTTATTTTCAATATTATAAAAATAATGGATAAATTATAATTATTCATAATATATAGTATAAATAAAGTTATTTTATACATTAGAGAAATATAATATAATATAATGTAAGAATAAAAAGATAATAGTAATATAATAATATAATATAATAAAAATCACAAATTAATAGAATAATTTTTGAATATAATAATATCTATAATATGATAGTAGGGATAAAAAAATTTATTGTCATTATAAAATTTTTTT
>NW_006263761.1:293223-295062 GCF_000469605.1 Apis dorsata | reverse complement strand
TTTTTTTGATAAATTATAACGTGCAATTAAATAAAGAAAAGTTTTAAATTGTTAAAATAAATAAAAAAGAAATTATTGATACAAATGAAAATAACAATTAATATTGAATATTGTTTAACATCTTTTTATGTAATGATATTCAACGAACAATGACAAATTTCATTAATTCTTTCAAAACCATTAATAATTCAAAGCTCATTAAAAACTAGAATTATTCAACAATAAGAAACTTCGAAAGGAGCGAAAGACATCGCTCCTCGAAGAAAAAAAGAAAAAAAAAAAAGAAAAAACGAATCAAAAATTAATTCATCGTTATATTTCGAAAAAAAGAAAAGAAAAAAAGAAATACTCGAAAACCAGTTTCTCCGCTCCTTGATAAAAACTTAAAGATATTCCCTGTGTGCTCCTGAAATTTTTCAAAGTGTCGAAGAATCGGGATACGAAATTACAAGATTTCGCTTATGTCACGCGAGCAAAACGCGAGCGGGATACGAGACGACGACGTGGCCAGATATTTACGAGGGGAAAAATGTGCCGACGTGGTAGCGAAGACCCGCCGAAAATTAGCCCGGTGACAACGATTAATGATCTCCGCAGGCTCGCTCGCGCGATTTAAATCTCGTCCACGACTATATCCGCGCGCTCTGCCTTGCATCTGCCCGTCACTTTTTGCCGCCTCTTTCACGACACCGTCTCACACAGGGTTATCCGAGTCCCATGAACCCGTGAACCCATCCCTGGCCTTGACGAATCGTGTTCCGCACCGATATTTGATCAGATTTAGTTATCATCCTTTGAAGCTGTTACAACCCCTTCATAAAAAAAATGTTCTAAATTTTTAAAATTTATAGGTTTCTGTAATGTTATTTAAGACAGAATAAGGGTAATTCCGAGATAGTTTTGCGGATGACACGATCATCGTGAAAGCTATGAAATGTTCTGATTTTCAATTAAAGAAAAATTAGATAAGTTATATACATAAAATACGAAAATTTAAAAATATTTTTCCTATCTTTTAAATTACAATTTATTGATATTTTATCAAGAAGAAATAACTTTTTCGAAATTCAATACATTAACATAATGTTCGAAGATTATGTTTATCTTTGTATAGCAAAATATTATCGTATGGTTATGGAAAAAACAAGTGAATCATCATTTTCTGACTTTTAGGTTTAATGGCCTGATTTTTTTACTATAAAAATATATATACTTTAGATTTCGCTTTCTCTTTTTCTAGATAATTGTTATAAATGTTAACAAAATTATAGAATACCTAATAGAAATTTCTAAGAAAGACAATAGATACATTTTTTTATATCTACTTGTTCTGCATTAAATGATTTTAATGAAATTTTATATTATATATTTTTAAAATTTTTTTTACATCTAATAAACTAACTTTTCAAAAAACTTCTTTTAACTTTTCAAAAAAAAAAACTTAAATTGTCCACTGTCAAAGATATGAAATTACTATTTATTTTAAAATATATAATTTTTGTGACATTGTTCTATTTTTCAAATTATTTTTGAATTCTCTGAGAGAAAACAAAGCCATTGTGATTTTTATAAATAAAGTAAAATTATGAAAATAATCCGTATGCAGTAGAATTCCTTCATACAAAATACAAATGGTATTATTTTTTTTTTGTTTTTTTTTTATACGAAATGTTGCCGCATTCTATAACCAAAAAATTATTTTTTCTTCTCGAATTCATCACGTTTATGAATCTGAATTATTCATATTTCATTAAATATAACGTTATATTTAAAGAATTATAAATAATTTAATGAAAAGACGAAATAAATTTTAGATTTAATAATAAATGAAATTTACTT
>NW_006263761.1:292119-293074 GCF_000469605.1 Apis dorsata | reverse complement strand
ATATATATATATATATATAATATAATTATATTAATTATATATAATATAATTATATTTATGATTACTGTAGAAAATTTTTTAATTTTTCAATGATAAAAGAACTTTCTATACTAATGAAAAAATTACTATTCATATAACAAATTTTAATTTTTAAATATCTAAATAATATAAAAATCAAGAAAAAAAATATTTTTCTTATATCTTAAATAACATGAATAATATTACAATTTAATTTAATTATTTAAGACAGAATAAGGTAAATTAGTATATAAATATATACAGTATATAATATTAATGTATAAGATAATAGATAAATCTTTTATTAGTCATATTTTATGTAAAATATAATAACTTTTATAAAGAAAATAAAATGAATATAAATATTGCTGATTCGAGTTGATAGTTCCAAGAATATATCACCCTCTCGATAAATACCTATTGCTTTACAAAGTTACGAATATCAGCTAAAATTAATCGTCCAACGGAAGCAACTGTTTTAACTTTCAAATTAGAGACCAAGACCAGTAAATGAATCAACCACCTTGTATATGAATCGGTCTCCATCACGGGCAAGCCACTATGTCTCTATTAAACGTCCGGGTCCCTTTTGGAATTCCCATATATTTTGCATAAGCCAATGAATTTTTTCCACTCCCCGTAAAGAACAATCTCGAGGAAGGGAGGGGTGGGGAGGTAAAATGTTCCACGACGTTCCATAAACAATAAATTAAGCATTTATTGCGCGCGCGCTCGATTCCCGGAATACAAATGAATGATAATCGCGAACGGTGCGAAAGAGTTTCCGTCGTTCTCCGTCGTGGAAGAGAGGAAAGAAAAAAAAAGAGAGGAAAAAGAAGAAGAAGAAGAAGAAAGAAAGAAAAAAACAAAAGAAGAGAGAAAAGAAAAGAAGAAAAGGAGGCAAAGAGATGGAGCCTTCTATCCACGGACGTTTCAT
>NW_006263761.1:282236-291683 GCF_000469605.1 Apis dorsata | reverse complement strand
CTCATCGGGCCTTCTCCGGCTTAAGTGATGGCGGCCATAATGTTTTATGCAACGGAGTAGGCGGATGGGAACTCGAACCCACCGCGGCCTGTCAACGCGCGATCATAATTATTTGGCGGTCCGTTCGACATGGATTCTCTTTGATACGCGTGTGTATGAGTGTCGAGGAATGGACGAGGGTGATTGTGTGTGCGTTAGTACATAAAACTTGCGAAGAGGCGCGCATGATTTTATGAGAGGATTAATAATGATAGATGAAGATGTCGATTTTGATTTATCATCTTGTTTCCTTGAAAATTTGCCAAAGGAACAGGAATTGATAAGAAATGTAGATGAAAATTTTAATGATTTTGAGATATAATAAATTTTTAGAAATTCTAGAAAATTTTGGAAATTAAAGATTTTAAAAATGTTTAAAAAATTAAATTATTAAATATATTAAAAGATTTGAAGGAAAGATTAAATGATTTGAGGTTATAAAGGAATAATTTCTTCGCAGTTTTCGTGATATCATCTTATATTTCAAAACTTCAAAATTAAAAAATTATTATATTATATTGTTAGAAAAGATTCTATAAAGTTATATGTATTTTTACATGTTTATTACAAATATATTGTTCATATATTCAAATAAATTAAAAAAATCAAAGTAGCAAAAATTTATGCAAAGTAATTATCAATTATATTATAGATTGAAATTAAGCTTAATTTCGCATCTTTTTTATTTAAAAAAAAGACCTTTTTTTCGACTTCCGATTCTAATTATCTTCTTTTTAATTTTACAAATTATTTTCTCCGAATTCATAAATTATATATATCATTAAACTTTTTTTCACAAAATTTTTTTAATTCATAGTAGAATTATTTAATTATATAGATAGAGAAGTTTTTTAATCCTTTAATTTTCAATTTTTAATCTTAATCTATCTTTACTAATTTTATAAAAAGTATTTCTCTTAAATCTGTCAAACTTTTATAATTAATAAATTTTCTCAATTTTAATAATTTTCCAATTTTAATCATTCCTTTTCCTAAAATTAAAAATTTTATTTTCCACAATTCTAAAATTTTCTAATTCATTAACTTATTTCAAACAGAAAAATTTCCGAACGAAATAAATTTCTCTGTTTGATTTTCAATTCTAATCATGCCATTCCTTCATAAAAGATTCTTCTCCAAATCTTATTTATTGCAAATCTGTCATTAACAAACCAATCCAAAAAAAGAAAAAACAAATTTCCTAAATCTTCGACTTCCAATGTCACGGAATCGCCTTACTTTCCAGCAAGACCCTCACAGTCCACTTCTTGAAGCTAATCGAATCCCCTTATCCGTACTCGGTGATGCAGATAAAAGCGCACGATGCAAATGGCCACGCACACCGTTCCACGCGAATCCACGTTCGCGTTTTCTTTTCCTGGAACAACCTGCTGAGCGGAATTCTCTCTCGCGATAAGTCAACCAGCCCCTCATGAACGGACGCGGCTTCAATTAACGCGGCCCATTAAGGTCGATTTACATCAGCGGCAGCCCGCGCGAAAAGAATGTCTCGCCATTCAGTTTAATGGACCTGTTTGCACCTACCCTTCGTACGCTCCTGCCGCGTTAACGAGCCATCTAAGTTGCTCTCCGTACTCCTAGCGACGCGCCTACATCCGGATTGCATCGATTACCAACTGGATTACGCTTTTTTATCCACCTGCCATAGCCAGCGCCTTATGGATCGTCCAATTAACCGATGCACGATCATCGATCCGATTCCATAAGCGACGAGCTGGAGGGACGAGGAGAAACCGGGATAAGAGGAGGTTTTCTTGTTGAATGTTTCTTGTTGCGTTGATGCGAGGTGGATATGGAAGATGGATTGATTGGATTAATTCTGTTTGAACAGAGGTTTTATTTGATTATGGGAAAAGAAGTTTTCGTAGTTTTTTCGATATAAGGAGAAGATCAAAATCAAATTAACTTTGATTTTGGATATTTTTAATTTTTTTTTAAAATGTCGAAAACATTGTATAATTATACATAATGAAACGTTAATATTAGAATTATCGACTGTAACATGTATTACACAAATATATGTATAAAAATGATTTAAAATATCAGTATGAAAATAATTAGATATATGCAATTATGTTTTTATCTGAATCAAAAATGATGTATAAAAATATTTAAATTTACCAATTAACCAATTTATTAAGTAAGTTTATATTTTGTAAGTTTAGTAAAGAAAAAGATGGCGAAGATTATCTCATCCTGTAACTCGCTTTGTCTAATGTAAATTTCAATTATTTATAAACTTAATAAATAAATTTTAACTTTATACTGTTTTTGTATACCAATTTTTTTGTTCGTTTCAGATTCAAAAATCAATTCTTCAAAGAATATAAACTGATACATTTCTCACGAATATATCATATTGGTTCATGTATTCTTTGGAATTGAAAAGAAATCCTGTAGATCGAATTACGATTTCTAATTTCTTCTAATAAAGTTCTTAATTGTTGATTTGTACTATTTAATTAATAATTTATACTATTACGCAAAAGTTTAAAATCTTGAAAAATTTATCATTGTAAGTAATAACAGAAAATTCAATGTAGTTGTAAATTTTTAAGTCTGTGAATGGAAAATAGAGTATTTTTCTTTTTCTATTCTGTTTTATTCTGTTTCTGTTAATTTTTTCCAATTCTTCGTTATATACGTAATTTATTTAATATCGATAATAATACAATAAAATAATACAATAACAGACAGATAAAATTAAAATTAAGATTTTCACAAAAGATTACATTAGAAATGCTACTATTTTCTTTAAAAAACGAAATTGATTGAATGTACAAATTAAGGTAAAAAATATTTATCATAACACAAATTTCCTCATAATATAATGATCACGTAACAGGATAGTAGATAATGACTGCTTAATGAAAACTGTATATTGATGAAGTTAATACAATAAGTAAGAGAGCAACAAGGCATTGATTACGGTAGCTACACTCGTTGCTGCTATTGTAAATTAGACGCCTTAATCGTATTCATCATTTCCCCATACATTGATGAACAAGCGTAATGCATCAAGTCACGAAAGAAGTTATTTCTATTAAGCGAATCTCGATAGTTGCCAAGATTTATCGATACGACATGCGCGGTTTATTTTAACAATCTTGTACAACCACTTGTTGCTTCTAATTATAAAATGGTTAATGATCACTGTATAAAATATCTGTGAAAAATTTCAAAACTCTTATTTTACTGTCGTTTCATCAAATTTCTTGTAAGTTTCAAAATAAGAATATTTAATTTATCATATTTATATTTATATATATATTTAATTTATCATATTTATTATAACATTAAATTAATATCTTAAAAGCTTTTTCTTATCTTCTGTTATTTCTATAAACGTTAAAATTAACATTAATTAATATTTTTATTATCAAATTTTTTATTCAATTTTCAAATACATTATTTCATTTCCTATTATTTTTCTATTATATTTTCTCCTATATATTTTTATTACTTTCAATTTAATACTAAAATTATACTAAATATTAAAATCATAAAATTATTTGAAATGAATCTTATCATTAACAAACAGGTAAACATAATTAAATCATTTCCATCCAACAAAACTTCAAAACACATCATCCCTTATCCACGATTATTTTATCCCACTCAATTTCTATGCATTAATTCTCCAAACGCAATATAAATAAAATCTAATCCACCAACACAATCACCAACCTCGCTATTAATAAACAACCAAACACTAATTAAATCGTCTCCATTTTCAAAGCGTTCAAAAGCGCCCTCTATCCAACTCCGAGCCACGCCATCATTTACCCGCGCCTATTCCACCCCAACAACGTTTTCTCCCATTAATCCTCCCGTAATAACCAAACGGACGAGACTTTTGCCGGGAGAAAGAGATCGTTTTGTCAGTGTCAAGCTGAGTCGTGTGTTTCGCTAATCGCGGAAACGCATCTACCACCGATCGGCCCCGCCAGGGTATCGAGCGCGAAAATATCAGCGTTCCTCTCTCCAACGATTCCTCCAATTAGAATAATGGAAATTAGGGAGGAGGAGGAGGGGAAGGTACTCTCGTTTTGCTCAGCTCGGCGACGAGACGCCGCGGAATTACGTCGGGCTATTTAAATTTATTAATTGAGCGATATCAATGAACTCGTGCGCTAACAGTGCCCTCATTGAATTCGCCCTGGCTATACCGCCTTCGCGATAACTCCTACTGTTTCTTGCGCCACGCAACGATTTTTCGCGACACGCGTTTCTTCTCGCGCCCGCGTTTCGTGGCCCGTTTTTACACGTTGTTGAATGCGCATTAGTAAGCGTTGGTTGGTCAGGGTAAGAATATGTTTGAGAACACTCTCAAGAGTAATTTCAAAGGATAAGAATACGTTTGAGAGTGAACACTCGAGAGTTGATTTTTCGCAAGTGGATATGAATGCAAACAAAAGTTATGAAAAGAGCAACTATAGAGATTTTTAATTTCAAAATATTTGTGCAAAATGGACGTAAAACATTGAAAATAAAAATATTTTCAAAGCAATATTCATTGAAGAAATATGATTTTCGAGAGATTTTTTAGTTACAAATATATTTAAAATGGACGTTGAGAGTGACCGTCCATTAACTAAAATTATTGAAAGTTTTTCAAAATGTATTTAAAAAATTGAAATTACATTAGAAAAAAATTAATTTTTGAATATGTCATGAAACAGTCGAGAATTTCGAGAATTTTCGAGAAAATACTATCAACAATTTTCAAATATGAATGTTTATCATATAAAAAATATGCATTTCAAGAAAATAAATTAATCATTTTTAGATAATCCCACAATAATAATTAATTAATATTTTACTACAATTGTTTGAGATTTAAATAATAAGATTTGGTTTGGATATTTTTTCTTATCATACCGAATATAACGTTTGCTTTTATGTACATTAATATGAAAATAATAATTTAATATATCTTTTATTTTTAATATATTTATGATATGAACTATAGTGAAATTTCTGAAGATTTTGTATATAAATATCTATTTGATTCAATTTTCCTTATTCGTTATTGAAATTTCTAGATTATTTCATAATATTATGCAAAAATTGATAAATAAAAATCGACGTGTCGTAAATATTTAATTTGTATAAATATTTTCTTCATACTTTCTAAAAAAAAAAAAGAATTCGAAAAAAAGAGATATATATAATTTGTTTATTAGTACTTACAACATACAGAATAAATAAAAGTAAAAAGGTAAGAATAATAACTACCAATTACATCACTGAATTCTCTACTTTCAAATCTAAGATCTAAGATATACAAAAAATTAAACATACGAAATATTTTTCAATGTAAAAAACGCGCAAATGGAATTGGCGAAACATTTCAGAATGTTCCAGTCCGGTTGAAACGGCTTTCGCTTTGATTCATGGGGCGGAATGCGTCGTGCACGGGTACCAGTTGTCGAGGCGACTTGATTATTGCTGGACCAATCATTTTAATGGCTAATGTCGAGAGCGACCGATAACCCCGCATGATAAAAGGACCGTTTCTTCCTCTCTGTCGATAGGTTCAACGAAACGCGATGACAGTACGATTGTCGCGGTATAATATCGACTTTTGCAACGATCGACAAGCTTCATCCGTCGCTGTTTTCTCCCGGCCAACTCCTCCATGTCGAACGAGTTTAAGGAAAACTATAAAACCCTTGATACCAAGTGTTATTATCAAATTTAAACTATATATCATAGACAAAGATATTTGTTATGAATATAAATAACAAAGTATTTGATAAGAAATTATATATTGTAACAAATAGAGTCTAGAGATAAAAAATTTTGAAATGTTAAGATTTAATTGAAAGAATTAAGAAGCAATTTTTCTAAACTATTATATTATTTCTAAAATATTTTTTTATCCTTTGATTTCGATAAAAGTTTAAGGAGAATTATAAAATCTCTGATATCAATATATCTATTAAGAAAAATAAATTGATTTGATGTAAAAATTTTTTTTGAGTCGCAGAAACAAAAAGTTTTAAAAAAATATATTGAGTCAGTTATAAATTGAATTAACCGAGAGTAGAAAGTTGAGCAGGAATTTTTCTAATACTTTTGTTGAACTTAGAAATATTTTCTAAGCTCTATAATATTTTTATTGTTTCTAAGGAATTTTTCAAAAGGATTAATAATCAAAATCTAAAAAATTCCAAATGTCTTAATGATCGTACTATTGGATGTAAGAAAGATTTCAATAACATTTTTTGTATCTTTAAAAAAATAAAAGTCCATTTAAAATTTAAAAACAATGAAAAATATTACGAAACATATTGTAATTTTGTCAGTTTTGAAGATAATAGAATTTAATTAAATATTTAAAAATTTTCAAATTATAATAATTGGAATTAATATTGGAAGAATAGAAGAAATTTTGAATCAAACGTTCGTAAAAATTCATATGAACATTTTCGTTAATTATGAACAGTTTCATGTAAAGAGTTTCTCGACAAAAGAACAAAAGACACGAAAAAAATGGCGCAAACTTGAAGAAAAGGGGCGGTAAAATTGAGTGAAACAAATCTAAAACGCATTCTCGAAAGCGAAGCAAAGACGAAAGATGAACATTTTCATTCGTAGCCGGTTCCTCATTGAAATCAAAAACAAGAAGAGGTTTTAACCCTTTTCTTCAAGAGGACGTATTCGCGACAAAAGAGCGTAAAAGAGAGCCAGCCACAGATCTTTTGACAAATGGACAGTCAGTAGCGCGAGGAAGAAGCGTGTAGAAAAATAAATCAGAGGGCGCAACGTGAAAAAATATCAGAGTGTTTTCGGCCGTGAAACGGCGACGAGCGTGCTACTTAATCCTGATTAATGCCGTTGGAAACTCGCGCTAATGCTAATGCCTGTGTGTCCGCGTTCTCCTTTCTTCATCCCTTCGAGCTTTCTTTCTTTTTTTTGAGAATGCCTAAGGAAGAGGGAACGATTTGTACTGTAATCTTCTATCAAAGAATTTGTTTCCAAAGATATTTTCATTTTTGAAACAATTTGTGATACAAATTGTGATACAAGAAAATGGGTGAAAATTAATCGAAATGATAAAATAATTTAATTATTCCAAGCTTTACTTTCTAGAAGAGAGTATGGTTTTTAAATCTTAAATACTATTCTGCGAAATTATGAAAAGTTGTATGCTAGTTAGAATTTTTTTAATAAATTTGTGATACATTTTTGAAGAATGTTAGATATCAAAATAAATTCAAAAGTTGGTATACAAAAATAAATAATCTTAAAATTTGTTATGTTATAAGAAATTTAAGTTTACATTGGATAAAATGAGAGATGAGTTAACAATATGACAGAAATAGAGTCATCTCGCTTCTCTTCATTTCGCTTCATGTAAAGAAAACTTAACTGATATTTTTTTATATCAATGTTTGTGTTTATTTTGGTCTCTAAAATCGACCCTCCAAAAATATATATACGAATATATTGATATTGTATTTCTTTCAATAAAAGATGAACTTTTTCTTTTTAATAATCAAAAGTATTTCGTGATTTCGATAAGATTAAGAATTCTTGATCTTGAAAAATACATCTTTGATAATTAATTGATGATTTGATTAATCGTTTGAGATTTAATCTATTCAAATAATTTATATTTATATTTCAGCAAATTAATTTCATAAAATGTTTATAATTTCATAATTAATAGTATATATTTCTTATATATAGATTTTAATACAAAGATTATAAAACTGAATAGAATGATGTAAAATGAATTATTGATATGTATGAAACTTATATAATTTTTTATATATAATTTTTAAATATTATATATATAATATATAACTTATTAACATATTTAAGGGATATATTCATAGTATCGATTCTAAAAGCTAAAACAAATACAAAAATTGATATAAAAAAATATCAAAAACTTATTTAATAACTCAAACAATTGAAATTTATGTTATATAAAGCAAAACACAGATAAACTTTTATTTTTATCATATTCCACCTCGCTTTGTTTTCTACTTGTTTTATTTAAAACAAATTGCTTATAATTCATAATAAATAAAATGTTAATCTTCACATCTTTGATCCTGTAAAAAAGATATTATTTTATTCCATTTATATCATTATTTTATTATTAAAAGATATTTTAAAAAAAGTTCAACAAAAGAATTTCATAGAAAGATATTTAGAAAAAATGTTACAATTTTAGGCGAAATCTGAAACCTTATTGTTCCTTATTTTCTGTGTACAGAAGCGATACAGATATCCATTAAAATAAAAAAGAAAAAAATTTCGAGAGCTTCTCTTCGATCTCGTGGATGAGATTGACCAGACTAACATAATCTTCTAAAAAAAATAACAACCTCCTTTCTTTTTTCATTTTCAGATTCCTCTTAACTGTCTATTTTTTTCTCTAAAAAGAGCATTCTTCCAAAATTATCGTACAGTTTGAAACTAAAAATTAAACACTTAGGAAACTTCATCATTATTTTATTCTAACATTAAATAATTATCATGAAACTGGAAAACTCAAAATTTTTTATTAAATTCTTTTAGATTTTAAATTATGAAAGGATCGCATTTTTAATTAAAAAATTATTTTAGAATGTATTCATTAAAAAATTAACTTTTATTTATTTTCATTTTATTTATATTTTAAATTCCATTAATATTATTTTTATCCAAAATTAATTTTTACATGTATATTCATTATCCTTAATCATACAAAAAAAAAGTTTATATAAATAATAAAATAATAATGCTAAAATACTTAACCTTTTTCTTTGTACCATAATTTACCAAAATTTGATTACAATCTCAATCAGAACATTCGATCGAATATTCTATATCAGTAATTCTCAAGGAAATGATACAAGACTTTAATGATTTTCAGCACTTATCTTTTTTATAATAATATAATTACATATTCCATAGAAATATCATTAATTATTCTAAAATAAAACTAATATAAAGTCATATTAATATTTTAAATTTTCTTTATTTTATATGCATATAGAGAAGAAAGGAATACAAATTATTTAAATTATCACAAAAGAGAATCGTAATTCAAACACGATTGTAAAACGATTGTCTTAATTATTCTAACAAAATTTCCAGATTCATCGAACATACTTATAATTCACAATATTATTGCATAATTGCCATTTACTTACTCGATCAACAATTAGCCAATAAGATTCAAAAATCCAAAACCAAGGAGGAGAAATCCGCCGAATTCGAATCGAATCGATTTCGAAAATAAAGGCCAATGTGAAAGCCGCTTAAGAATCGTGACCGGCGATTGAGTTGTATCCAGCGTTTGTTAAGAGTGCTGGAGAGAGGAAGACAGAGGAAGAGCGAAGGAACTGGCGCTGAATAGACAGGAGAGAGAAGGAGAAATACATG
>NW_006263761.1:267360-281671 GCF_000469605.1 Apis dorsata | reverse complement strand
CTCTCTCTCCCTCCCTCCCTCCCTCCCTCCCTCTCGTGCAGATCGCACTCACACTATTTCACTTGCAAGCACGCATGTACGTGCTGTGATGAGGGTTGTAAAGTGAAAAAAATGTGGATTAGTCCTCTCCAATTGGTTTTTATATAGGTTATTTTTTTTAAAATCCTTAATATTTTTGTAAAATATATATTATGATATGTTATTATTTATTGATATATAATTTCATTATTATATTTATTATTATATTTATTGATATATAATTTGATAAATTATTGCAAAATTTATGCTTCTAATTTATATGCTTATGATTTATAATTAAAAATAATTGAATGATTTGGATTTCATGACAGAATTCTTAGAAAAATTTAATGCTTAAAAAGTTAAAAGATTTTTTTCCTTCTTTATGATTTATAAAATCAAAATTGCTTTTTAATAATATTTTTGGATATATAAAAAATGAGTAATGAAAAAGTTTGAAGAAGAAATTGTGAAAGATTATGTTGGATTTTAAAGATTTTGAATGTGGAAATACATAGTTTCATTTTTTTTAAAAATTATACTTTCCAAAATTCTGTTTTTATTAATTTTTAAATATATTATTTTGGAAAATTATTATATAAAAAGATTAGAAAAAAAATTGAGAAGAAAATTGTAACGGATTTTAATAGATAAAAATTATTGGAAAAAATGAATTTAAAAGATTTTAAGAAATTTATGTAATTTCATAAATTAATAAAATTATGAAATAAAGTTTCATCATCTTTTTCCATAAATCCATCTATTAAATACCCTTCATATTTTCCACTCTTCTAAAAAGTATTCTATACATAATAATCCCTTTGAAAGTATGTAAATTAGAATTCTCTCAGTATCTCACAATAGTTCAATTATTCTATAATGAATTCAGTTTCATGAAACTCTCACATTGTGATTAAAGTTCTTCTTTTTTTTTTTTTTTTCAAAGAATATCGCTTCGATTTCAAGCGTCGATAAAGCTATTTCATAAAGTGATAGGCATAGTTTCCCATAAAACGGGGTTTTAACGATCATCTACATAAAGATCGTGGTGAAGAAGATGAGAGTTGAAAAGTATTTAAATTCAGGTGATTTCCTGTTTTCAATGATTACAGTCATATTCCTCGTGAACCAGGCTGCCTTCGTCTTTGCATTCATGCTAGAGGCGACTCACGTCGCACCAACAAATATACATCATTCTATGTATATATGTGTGAACGCGCGAGTAAAGATTACGACACACGATTAAGAATATTCGCGAACTTTCTTAATTTCTTTGTTGAAAGAGTGGCAAAAATGTTGATACTTAATAAATTACTAATCTTTATAATTTTTATTATTTTGGCAAGAAAGATTTTAAATAAAAATATTTTATTAAGTATTTATACTAATGATATTAAATGTTAATAAAATTGCAATATAAATAAAAAATTTATGAAATCTTTTAAATTCTCTAAAAATTTTGAGATATGATTTTTTCTTGTAATAATCAAATAATTTATGAACTTCTTCAATATTTACATAAAAATCTAGAAGAATTCGCATAAAAATAATTTCATGTAAAAACATTCATAATCTACAAATAATTAAAATTTTTTTTTAATTATTTTTTTTAATTTCTAATTTTTTCTTTAACATCTTCACTTTATAACATTCTATTATGTAAAATTATACTACGAAATTAAAAATACAAATAAATAATTTCTTTCAAAAACTTCCACGAATTTTAATTTTATCTAATTAAAAACTGTCCATCTAATTTTGTCAATTCTAATTTTTATAAAACATAATTTTCACATTGTTGTAAAAATCCATCACAAAATTAAAATAACCAAAAATTCCTTTGTATCATCGATCTATCTTAACAACTCTATTTCCTTCCTCCCCAAAAATCCTCTCGAATTTCCAATCAAAGCTACCACACAATCTCAAGATCTTCACTTCCACCAATTTCTCCTTAACGACTCGATCTTAAAGTAGCTCCTTAGAAATTCTTGCGAGGGCATACGTAAACGTGTAATCATGGTTTCTCATAGTGGAAGATCGGCGAATAGTTAAAGGCGCTTCGCTCTCGTCAATGACTTTGTACCGGTTTTTCCGGGGATTTCGCGTTCCAAGATCTAGGAAGCCGTTTCTACCCTATCCTCCTATGTTCCTTTTGAACGAGAATATACATCGTGGATAAACGATGATAGTTTCGACCGGTACAGGACTGGCTGAGTAAACCTAGGCACAACCCTCTGGGTCGGATAAGATCGCGGCGCGGCCTCGAGTAGACGGTGGAGTTAAAGGATAATTTAGTAATTACGGCCAGATGCTTGGCCTGCGGCTAACCTCCACCACTCCCACGAACGTAATCGCGCGCCCTCGATGTGTACACGCTTGATATACAAGCGATATACAAGTCCACGACAACATGGTCAGTCAGTTTTGAACCAGGATCCAGATGTCGTGGACACGTTTGTTAGTTTCTTTTCAATATCAATTTGGTGAATGATCAGAATAATGATTGAACGTTTAAATAATAAGAGATGAATAAGAAATGTAAAATATTATGTCTTTTAGTTGGTTTTTTAGTTATTAAATGATATGATTATGATAAAAAAAAATGAGCAATTTATTAAACAGATTAAAACTAATCTCATTATTTTGCAAAAATTTATTGTGCTTTAAATTTAAAAAATTTATTCAAAAATTAAAAAAGAAATTTATTAATTCGAAAACTTATTATATTTCATATGTATATTGTTTTAATAATAATATTATCTTATTAATGTTATTACTTCAAAATACTTATTATATTTTAAAATATAAATATGAATTATTTTCATTTTGTTTTTGTACATAATTTGATAGAATTTTATATTTTGCTTTAAGATAAAAATATAAAATATTTTTAAATTATTTTAATTTCTTTTATTAAATTTATAATATCATGAGAAAATTTTACAGACTAATAATAAACGATTGATGACTGAAAGAAGAATAAATTATAACATAAATGTATTCTAAAAATGTAGTAATATATAGTAAAAATTCCAAAATAATTTTGTTACATTTCTTGCAAATTTAATAATTTTTAAAAATTAAATTTAAAAATTAAAACTAAAAAATTAAATTAAAAATAGAATATATATATCTATATTCATAAATTATCATATCATATTAATAAAATTTATATAGAACTTTATAAGACAAAAATATTCACAGTATTTTTTACTCATTTTTTATAATCATACTTTTAAATATTTATCATATATTACAAAATAAGTATTTGCAAAATTTCATTTACGTATCCAAAAAATTAAACGAATTACATTAAAATCATGAGGACAAAAATATCCCGAAGAACGTAACTGAGTTAATGACACTATACACAAATATAATACAAAGACATCAAAAATATAACATAAAGTAAAAACAAAAAGACGTAAATACCATTATAAATGTTAAAAGTAATCAAAAAACAGCCAAGATCACCAATCAACTTTAACATTTTCCTAAACAACATCTCTATAAGATTCAAAACGATAATTCTGAAAATCATTTCACTTGATCGAAATCAACAGAGAACACAACGAAAACAGAAAGAGCGCAAATCTTTGTTCAATCCGGTTGCAGAATTCGCGGGGCAGCGGAACGGCGCCAGAATAAAGAGAGCCCGCGCCAGTTGAAGAGGGGGTGAAGGAGGTAGAAGCAGCTACGAAGATGAAGTTTGCAAGGGAGTAGCACGACCAAGTCGCTGGTACCATGCATCATCGATCCAGACAGCTTCTCTCTCTGCCCTCTCCTCGGACCTCTCTTCGCCGCCGTGTTCCGCTCCGTTTCGTTCCTCCTCGAGACTCCTCCGGTTGGCCTTTTGCCTCCACGAAGATCCTCCTGCCTACCTACCGACTCTAACCACTTTCGAACCACCTCCCCGCGAGATGGCAAAAAAGGCCCTGGATGCTTGGCCCTGCGAGGGGTCGAGATCGATCGATCGATTGTGCAGTAACCTGGGACGATGCTTGGTAGTATTATACTATTTTCAATTGCAAAAAATCATTTATTATATCGTTAATGTTAAATCATCAGAATCGTAATTTATATTAATGCAAGATTAAGTAAATAATATGCCAATATATACAGCGAAAAAAATAATAATAAAACTTAAACAATATAATTGATATTAATGTAAATATACATTCTCACTATTAAAGAATTACTATTTATTTTTATTATAAAATTTTATTGATGATAAAAATCTTTGAAAATAATTATTAAATATTATTAAGATAAATGAATAATTGAAATTGCATGCGAAATTTCATATTTTCGTAAAAAAATTTAAATAATACATAATTTTAATTCAAATTAATATTTTAAACAAAATTTAAAATATTTGTAATTTACATCTTTATTTTTATGAATATCTAAATATTAATCATCCTTTCTTACTTCATTTTATTTTTTAAATATTCTTACATAATTTTCATTTTGAATAACTATTTTTAAACAAAAAAAAATCTGAAATAATAACTTTAATTCAAATTAATTTAAAGTTTAAAATATTTTTTACTTAAATTTTATTAATAAATCTTTTTTTCATCCTATATATAAATTTATAATTTCTAACTCAACTATATAATATTTATTTGAAAAAATATGTATAAATTAAACACTAAAACAAATGGTAAAAAGTCCTTCCCATCCATTTAAAAATAAATAAATAAATAAATCGATTCTTTACGATTCAAATTCAGGTATCTCGGTAATAGAGAGTCAAATTTTACGTCCAATCATTAATCACCCTTCTTCATCCCATTTTTTCCACCACTTCTTTAATCCCCAATTACTCATTCTTTTTACACTCACTATGGCGTCCATCTCGAAAAAAGGATGAAGACACGCTGATCACAGATGCCCGCTGAGAGCACACATTAGGTGCCAGGATGCATTCTCACCACGTATCCTCCACTGTATCCATCCTCTCGACAAAATGCATGCAAACGCTGCTGTTTTGCGTCCTGGAGCGATGTTGCGCGATTACCATCGTTATCGCGTGGAAACGATGCTGAATCGCGATGGAAAACACAACTACGCCTCTCTATAAACGTCTTGGCACTCATCAAGCAACGAATACTTAATAGTAGTGGAAAAAAGGAGAACAGTGAGTCAAATCTAATTTCTTTGCAACCTTGTTAGTCGTATTGGTTTTTGACCTAGGTGGATGAACGATGAAAATGAAGGATCGTCGCGAGTGGATAGGTGTTTCTTAGTGTCTTGATTCTCTTTTAAACAGAGATACTAATTACCAGTGACGTCTAGGAGAAAAGGCTGGAAGACTACGATTGCTGGACATATCATGAGGAGCGAAAGAACGAACATCCTGAAGCTTAAAATATAAATGATTGTTATTTTGTTGTAATTATTTAGCAGTATCTCTTTGTGTGCCCTTCATTTTGACGGCATCCACTCTGTTAATTATTATTATCATAATACAAAGGACATGCACCTTTCAAAAAAATAAAGAAAAGTCTAATTATTATTTCTAAATTTTGATTTTTTTTATTTAAAATTCCGAAGAGACTTTTAATCTTTGAAGAAATAAAGAAAAGTTCTTAAATTACTTAATTAATATTATTATTTAATTAATAATTTGGATAATTATCACTTCAAAAATTCGAATTTTTTCAATTTTAAATAGAAAAATAAAAAGAATTTTGAAAATTTGTGAAATTCAAGTGTTTGTAATGTTTTTAAATCTAGAAGAATAAAGAAAAATAAAAAATCAAATTTCTTCTTATTTCCTATATTATAATGTAATATATTTCTATTTATCATAAATTTTAATTCTATTCTAATTCTCAATTCCTCGGCGTTTATTTTTACAATAAGATGTCTATGAATCATTAAAAAGCACATGAAAAATGATAAATTATTATTTATTATTTCGAAACTTTTATTTATAAAATTTAAATATTTCGAAAAAAAATATTTTTAAATATAACAAAAACCAAAGAAATTATTCGGAGAAATAAAAAAATATTTATATTATTAGTCAAACAAATACCATTTCTGAAATTCAGATATATATTTTAAAAATAATATTTTCAAATCTAAAAAATTTTGAAAAAAATGTCTATCTTTCAAAAAATAAAGAAAAATCTAAATTACTACTAATTATCATTTTTAAATTTTGAAGTCTTCCAATCTCTCTTTGATATTTCTAAACTTAAAAAATAAAAACTTTCAATATATCATAATATTCTGAAATTTAAATACTTCCAAAAAAAATTTTTAAATTTAAAAATAATATCAAAAAAAAAATCCAATTTATTATTTAAATATTCACGATTTTTAATATTTATATTCTCCAAAGAATAAAGAATCAATTTCTTTTTTCTCATCACCCAAATAATATTCCCATCCTGATTCATCATAAATCTCATTCTCAATTCTACAGCATTCGGAACAAGATGTCCACGAACCATTATGGGATCACACGCGAAAAACGGAGGAACACCCTTTGAGTTTGGATAGACCGGTCTTTTCGTGAAGCGTTTACGATCGTATAGGAATTAGCGGCGGGACAAGATTTTTTTGCAAGAAAGTTTACATCTCACCATCTTTTACGATCCATAAACGCTTTCGGTACCACGGACGTCGTTCGTTAATTTACAACGAGGAAGCCGCGATGTCGGCGTGTTTCTATCTCTCCGTCGTCGATACGAAAATTTACGATCGTCGAGCACTCGATCATCCAACTGCTCCACTGATATTCAACATCGGAAGCCACAATTCCCTTATGCAATCGTTACCTCGGAACCGTTTCGACCGATTGTTTCGAGATGGTCGAAACGTGATCGAATTATCGGTCAATCCGGCCACGAGCCGCAAAAAGGACGCTCGTTCGATACTTTTGATTCGTTGACGATAAATATCGCCTCTGGATCGAAAATGGAAGCCGATAAATGTTGTGCAACCGACGAATGTTGTTCTTCCGGACGATTTGATTGCGGATCTCTATATTATCTCCTTATTACACTATTACATATTACTTTACTACTGTTTCGAGAAGAAGGTTTATTTCGATATAAAACGAAATTTATTGTTGTTAAAAATTAAATTTATTATTGTTGAGAGTTCTTTCTTGGTTTGTTGAAATAAAATTCATAAATGGATAATTTTGTTTTTTCTAATAAATTTTTTGCACATATAATATATTAAAAATGTAAATTAATAAATTTCTTTTATATATATATAAATTAATAAATTTTTTTTGCACATATATATATTACAAATATAGATCATATTTATTAAAATAATTATAAAATTTTGTTTAGATATAGATCTTTGAAAGAAGAATCGAGAAGACAATTGATAATTATTCGAAATCTATAAAAGAAATAGAATTAATAATATTAATAATTTGATATAACATATTTATAATACAATATTTCTTTACGGTAAAAGTTTAATAAATTAAGAAATAATACAATTTCTATTCGAATAAACGGTATTCTAATTCCTTCGATTAATTAATTCTTTGAAAAGAATGATAAAAATTACTATTGTTACGATAAAATTTAATTCTTTATTTACTTGTATAAATTATTATAATGACTTTTTTTTCCAAACAATTTCGTGAAACATGAATACATATAATGTATTGATTTTCGTTATAAAAAATATTGTTAATCAAAAACTAATAAAATAAAGATTTTATAAAAAAAAGATAAAAATATTAAATTTCTATATAATGAAAAATTAGGAATATATAAATAAAATAGAATTTTACTATTGAAAATTCAAATATTGCTTGTAAGAAATGTAAAAAAGATTTTATTTATATTTCAATTAATGTTTTTTTTACTTGTTAACAATTTGTTCAGAAAAAGGTTATTAACATAAAAATATAGTTAATAATTAACTCTTAATGCGAAATAAATTATAAAATATCTTTAAATTCTATATTCGAAAATTTTCAAATCATCACTAAATATTTATTTATATTGTAATATGTATTTAATATATATTTTTTATATCAAATAAATGCAATATTTTTCATAAACTATATCTAATGATAATTTTACGATATTAATCAATTAATTGAAGAAAGAAAACAGAATTTCAAGATAAGAATCAAAGCAAAAAGATAGCTCGCAACTGGAGTTCATTAATATAAGTAACTTTAATATCAAGGCTTAATTCCTTTTTACTTCATGTGGTTGATCCCCTTCAAAGAAACGATCACGATAATTTATCACCAATTAGTAGCGATCGCATTAGGAATTCTGAATCTTGATACTTTAAATTATTCTTTTTTCCACGAACACTGTAATTTCTTGGCTTGTACCGGAATACTGATAAGAAGATCGGCAGTTTCAGAGGCGAGCTCTGTTTCTTTCAAGAACCGAAATTAAACGAAAATTCTCTCTGAAACATCCACATTCAGCTAATGATCCAAATGTTCAAACAGTCCAAAAAATTCTATCTTCATTGATACGATATCGATCAATAATTGATCAATTTGTATTATTTCGAATAGAAATGCGAATTATGCAAACAAATACGTAAATCGTGATATAACATATTCGTTTGTAATTACTTTTTATTAATTATTAATAATAATTAGTGGAAAAGTTATTTGGGTTTTTGATTCTGATGAAGTAAATGTGTTAAAAATGTTTGATATAGTATTATTTTATAATGATAATATTTTCATAAATTACTTTATTTTTATCTTAGAAATCAATAAATTAAGTTATTGTAATAATCACATGTAAAACAAGACAATTTGTGTTTTCAATTATTAGAAGTATGAATTTATAAATATAGTTATAGGTATTCTTTGAGAAAACATTTTTTTATATATATTTTTAAAATATTACGAGTAAATATATGTGTCAATAAAGGATTTATTAAATTTAATCGAATTTAGAATTAAAATATAAAATTGTTTAAAAAATAATGAATTAATTCTTTATATTAATAAATATTAATTCTTAAATATTTAATTCTTAAATATTAATTCTTTCAAAAAATATTTATTATATTGGATAATAATTTTACAATAGATATAAAGTGATTACATGATTGTAAACCTGAATATATATGTAAATACGTAAGTAGTACATAAATAACCATTTCAATATTTTTTCAAAAATATTTTCAAAAGTAATTTTATTTCAAAAAAGTTAAAGAAAATTATTTTTATTAAAGAATTTTTTAAATAATCTTTATATAAAAATTTTATTTATTTTTGTATTATATGTTTTCTGAATATATCTTTCAAGTGACCTAATTTCTAGTGATCTAGTGATCCCTAAAGGCCAATGACTAATCAGATAGTAGATAGGCATAATTTTTTAAAAGCATAGTATACAAATACTAAAATAATATCAAATATTATACTAATTACATATAAAAAAAAAAATTAAAAACACAGAAATTGAATTAGAAATATTTTTAAATTTGATAAAAAAGTGATATTTAAATTGGAATAATATTCAATTGCTATGAAGTGTTTTGCATAAGCATATATAATAACTATATATAATAACACAATCCTTTTAGATCTGAGATTTTGATCCATACGTATATATTAATCACTGCAGATTCTGCATCATCTGATCTCTTTAATATTAAACTTTAACAGTAAATTTTCCTTATCACACCAAATATCAACACAAACAACATTCCTTAATATCTTTCACTAATTTCTCCCCAATTTATCGTCGCTTTAATCTCCTTTAAATTTCAGATGGCCACGACACTTGTCCTAAAAGTCTCGAGCGTAGGTGTATTTTATTAAGTGAATTCGATAAGAAAATTTCGAAGGCACTTTTAAATTGTCACCTGAGTTCCAAATCGAGGATATTCGAACGGTGCATGGAAATTCGAGCGATTTCGATCGATGTAATTCTCATAGGATGGTAAAGTGCGTGGGTTGACAACAAAGTGATCGTCCGCACCCACACGCACACTGATACTGTATTTGTGTGTGGGTGCTTAATGTGGGTGCACGGTGCAAGATGAACGCGTGCAAGCAGGTACGTAATAATTCTACGATGCACGTGCTCGCGTGATTCACCCTGATGTCTCTGTTTTCGACACGCCATCGATATAGTTGATACGTCGCTGGAGGTACTGTGAAGTATTGAGACACTGTACAATCTTTAAAATAAAAGAACGAAATATTTAAAATTTTGACATTTACGATAGATATGTATAAAAACATCAATAGATATAAAAAAAAGAAATTTAAAAAAAAAAAAGACTATTGTTTTATACATAGTTTAATAAATATTCCATTATTTTCTATGATTATTTCTTATGATTTCATGCTAATGAATTTTCATTTATTTTTGTTTTCAATTGAATTTAACATTTCATCGTTTATATTTAAATTTTATTTTTAATGAATTAATATTTCTTAAAACAAACTTGAGTTACAAAAAATTATTTGTATTTTACACGAATTTAACTGATAAAATGTGTTATCGAAAACAACAATAATTCTATTTCATATGAAACTTTATGTGTTATATTTTAAATATTATATGTAGAGCATAACAGATATGGAGCAATTTTTTAATTAAAATATTTCTAATTTGTTTAATATTCTTTTTTATTTTTTAAAATATAATTAAAAATATTGTATAATTTATTCTAAATATATATTCTTAATATATATTTAAATGTTTTCACTAAAATTAGGATTTTCGATTTAAATGAATTTTTTATATAAAGATTTGTTTGATTAATTATTTTAATATATTTTAACATTATAATATATATATAACATTATATAATATATAACATTATATTTAAATAGTATTAAATAGTATGACAATATTTTCTTAAATAGCAATTGGCCAAGTTTTGAAAACTTCTCACATAATCAAGAATCTCTCAAAAAAAAAATTTTATGCCGAAAATACCTTAATCTATTGTTGACAAAAACTTTATTTTATGAAATTACATGTATGTATATATCTATTATCATGTATATATTCATATATGTTATCATATATATGATTTACAATAAAAATTTTTTAAAATTAATTAAAAAATGAAAATGATCAACAAATTCAACGGAGCAAATTGTGTTATACATAAAATAAATATAAAATAATATGTATAACATAAAGATATCATACCGATTCCAAAATTTATTCAAAAAATAATTATATCTGCATTACTTTGCACAATTATCAATTTATTATCAATTTATACAGTTCCAAAGCTAATTATACTTGTCATCATAAAAGCCCATCTTAATAAAAATTGTTTTCCGCTGACGCGGAAATTATTTCAATATATTCCCGTTATTTGATCCACGCTCGAAAATCCCCCTTTCACAATTCAAAGCCAGGAATTTCGTGCGGCGAACATGGTTCCAGGAAACGAGGTTGAGACGCTACCGTTCTCAGATCACGATTCAGAAGATTCGATGCAGAAGATCACATAGATCTCCCCTCCCTCGAGGCCGAAGCTAGAAGCGACTAGGCCTCTCTCTGGAGAGCAGAGATTGAGTTACTAAGATAATCGGATGCACGCCCATCTGCACGCGGCCACGCATCTCGATATCTGTTAAGCCCGGTTCACAACGCGCAGGGCCCCAAGGACTCCCTGTATCCGAGATACCCTTCCACGATGACCCGAGATTCCAACCAGTGGAGGAAGTTACGATTTTCATCCCGCTACCTTTTTCAACCTGTGTATCGATCGATTACCATCGATCGGGGAAGTAAAAAATGATCGTGTTTTGAACAATGATTTTGAAACATCAATATGTATATTTGTTTTGATCGATTGAAGTAGGTAAATAGCTCTTTTTTGATTTATTGATTTGAATTTAATCTGGGATATTTATTCTTTAAGAATTCAATTTAATTTTACGAGAGTAATTTTGAATATTGGTTGTTAGTTTTGATTAGTTTTGTACAGTCCAAAATATAATCGATTCTTGCGAAACATGAATTTTAGATTATACATGGATATTTTTTTTGAAAAAATTGCAAATCACTTTGTAAACAACTTGTAAATCAAAAATTGCAATTTTTGAATTGCATAATGTTATTACTATTTACTATGTTATTACTACAGAAAATAAGCGATATTATCTTTTCTTTATGTTTTTCATAATTATATAATATCAATCCTCCTTTTAATTAATTTTTTAAATTTATTTTATTCTAAAAATATAATACAAATATAGTAAAAAATTTTAGAGGATGGAAAATCTCCATATTATTCATGTAAGTAATTCTTTCTAAGTAATTCTAAGTAAGTAATTCTAAAATTTATTGGATATCGATAATTCAGAAATATTAATATTTAAAAATAAAAATTACATTTTTGAATGAAAAACGACGAAAACAAAGAAAAAAATTAAAAAATTTTTACATGAAATTATGAAACAAAATGAAATTATCAAACTAAGTAGAAACCTCAGACAAGATAAAATATATATTTTTAAAGAAACAGGTGAAATTTCACTTTTTAAATGACGAAAGGTAGAACGAAGGGGGCGAAGAGGCACCGGCTTACAATGGCGGCTGGTCGAGAGTTCTGGCGCAGAAATAAATTTTTTTTTTCAAGGGAAGGCGAACGTTCGCGCAACAAGTGCCCGTGAAAAGACCCCGGCCCTTGGCGGAACCGAAGATCTATAGATCTGACCGGGCCATGGAGCCAGATGGAGCAACGAACACAAAGCGATAAATCAACGTAATAAGGCGGTCCCTGGAAGAAACACCGAGTCTATAAAGATGTTGGTTTAGGGCGCGGATTTTCAAGGCGTTCCCCCGCGGCATTGAATCTCTCACTACCCATAGAAAATCACCGATCGCCTTTGCCTCTATGGCGCGGCTTTCAAGGAATCGGATGATTCATTCTGGATTTTGTTATATTTCTGTTACATAATTATTTTTTTCTTTGCATGTTTTCTTATATTTATTTTTGTTGTAATAGTTCTACGTTTTGTTATGTTTTGTTCTATTCTTAAAATTTGATGCATCGTTACTTTTGATTCCAAAACTTTATGTTTTTCTTCTCTGTTTTATATTTGTAAAGTTTCTACATTTTATTAAATTTTATATTTTTATACTTTTGTTAATCATCAAGCTTTATGTTTTGTTACAAGTTTCTTGTATTCTGATTTGATATATTTTAGTAGATGTTTTATTGTCGAAGAAAAGTGTTTTCTATTTCTTCCTTTCTATATAAAGTTTATTAGTTGTCTAATCAATTTTTGAATTATTAATTACCATAACGTTACCAGTTAAGTACTTGATAATAATTCAGTTTATCGACCTATTAAATTTCATTAAGTATTCGATTGAGAATGATATGGTTGTTCGATTTAATATATTGTATTACCAGAGGAAATAGAACAAAGGTATTACAGATCGTAATGTACTATCAACTTACATATAACTTATAATGTAGGTACCGTGTTTCATTATATAATGAGCAATACTACTCAACGATATAGTAAATAAATTCGATATTGAATGAATTCAACAAGCGTTGTATTTCTTCTTAAATTTCAATACAACTTGTTTTTTCGAATTGTTTATAAATAAATTAGGTATAAAATTTAATAGAGAAGAAATATATTTATCTGAAATATATATTTGATAAATATTCTTGAAAATAAAAAAAAAAGAATATGAACACTTCACGTTCGAATTTTATTTTTTCTAAAATACAACATATAATATTTAATATTTGTTAATATTTAATATAATGTATCTAATATAACGTTGATATTTTGAATAGATATTTTAATTTTAATTTTAAATTTGATTTTCTGTTCATATTAGATTAACAAATCTAAAAAATTGATCATTCAATTATTAAGGAAAAAAAAAATTCTTCTTCGTCAAATTATTATATTATATAACAATTTATATATAATATTATATATAACAAAAATATTTTTCAGTTTTTTTCATATAATAGATAAAATGTATTAAAATTTAATTCATCTAAATTAAAATAATACAATATTGCGTATAGGCAATATTAGGGATAAAGAATTGATTAAGTTTTTTTCGAGTCAACCATTGTTTCCCAAAAGTGAATTTATTTGTTTATTCCTAAGAACTCGAGGAATGTTTCGATTCATTCTCGAGGAGAAAGATTCGATTCGGCTGGTACGAACCTTTCATTCCGTTCCGAGAACGGAGGAAATCGAACCGCGGCGAGGGTAGAAGCGTAAGATTAAAGGGCGGAGTTAATGGCTCAATTAGCGCGCCGGTAACTAACGAAACAGAGATCCCGCAGGAAAAACGCGCTTCCGATTTCT
>NW_006263761.1:259269-267136 GCF_000469605.1 Apis dorsata | reverse complement strand
TTTACAAAAAAAAAAAAAAGTCACCAGCCTCCCGTCAGAACTACCATTTTTCTATCGGATTGATGATCGTTTCTCGGAGAACCTTGATTTCCTTGGTAGAAAAAGAGAAGGAAATAATAATATAAGAAATATTACTATTCTTTTTTGAATTATTGCAATATTAGAAATGTTCGAGAAACATTTATTGGAAAATAAATTAATCTGATACGCATAATTTCAATTAT
This sequence comes from Apis dorsata, assembly GCF_000469605.1. Lineage (NCBI taxonomy): Eukaryota > Metazoa > Arthropoda > Insecta > Hymenoptera > Apidae > Apis > Apis dorsata. Next base: position 266,912 of record NW_006263761.1, on the reverse strand, counting down.
AATTATATCTTATGAATTATAAATTATTTATCAATTATTATTGTTTTTATATATATTTTTATATATATTTATAGAGGGTGAAGTATGAAGAAAACAGATTATTTGAATATCTCAATTGTTATTGGTTGTTTTTGATAGAAAAAAATATATCAAATTAAACTTGTATGATGTTGAATGGCATATAATTTGTAAATAATTTTTTAGAAGTCATATGAAGATCAATTTTATTTTTTATCTGAGTTATATTAAAGAAATGTTAAAAATTCTAAAAATAAATTATTTATTTCTTTTTCTTTTTTTTGAAATTCAATTTGTGAAGTGATCTTAAATTAATTTCATTAAAGAATATTTTAAAATTATGGAAAAGAGCTTGAATCATAATGTAAAAAGAAACATCTATTTAAAAAAAATGAAATTGATATTAATGAAATTGATCTTTATATTAAATCTCTATAGTTATCAAAAAACTATCTACAATCAAATTATAGTATCATCATAATATATGCTCTTCGACATCATGCAAATTTGACGTATCTTTTTCTATCATTAATAATAGAGATATTCAAGTGATCAATATCTAATACTGTTTTTCTTCTTATATTCTATATTATATATATGATTTCTATAGTAATAAATTGTAATATTTTATAATAATAAATTGCATATATTATAACACAATCATTTTCTCATATTATTTTTCTCATTTCATCATATTCCATTAGATATAATATATTCTAATCCGACAAATAATAAATTTAGTATTCTATAAACTTTCTAATATTCTCTATATTATACATATTTTTGTAGTATCATTGCTTACAATGTACATCTTTATAAGTTACTAATTTTTCTATTTTCTTTATAACTTAATTTATTGATATTTTTTTAATGGAATTTATATTGATTCAAATTGATATAAATTATAAATTATAAACTTCTTTTAAAAGTTATCATAATAATTTTAATAATTATATAAAATAATACATTATATATTCAAAAAGAATATATTCAAAAAAAATATATTCAAAAGATGATATATCTATAAATATAATATATAATTTAAGTGGACAGATTATACAGATGATTTGCTATTTAAATTTTATTAAAATTAAAAAAAAACATGTAAAGTTATTATAAACATTGATTTATAAAAATTAATTTCATTAAAGAATATTTTAAAATTATGGGAAAGATGCATTCATTATATCTAATATGGAAAAAGAAACATGATAATTTCACTCATAATAAATCCATTAAACAAATGAATCAATTAAAAAGCAATTCATATTTTAAAAAAATCATGCTGATCTACATACTCACATATATTTCAAAACATCAAAAATCTTTTATTTAAAAATTGCAATATCAATGGCATATTATTATATGTCAAAAAATTCTGAAATCCTTCTCCAATATGATTAGCATACTATGTATCAATATTAATCGAATCAAAGAAAGATTTAAAGTCATTCTCTAAGAATGATACAAACATACACAACAAGAATATCTCATCCGAAAATGAAATATTCATGTCACAAGCGACAGGAATAAAGATTATTTTGTTAAATTTATATTCATATCATAACAAATCTAAAAGCCAGTTAGTACGTAATAATCCTCCAAGAGGATTGGAAACTATATCCATAACGCAGATATGAAATTTTCGAGTCCTTGAAATAATTCGAATAATTTTTTTTTTTTTTCTACACGAGACAGAATCACAGAGCATAAGTTTATGGAAATCTCGGTTTTACGCATTGTAACACGAACGAGATACATTCCATTCCGGCCTCGTGCATTTCGTATCTTTATTGCAACCCCATTATCACGTCTTATTATACGTTTCCCTTATCACGCGCTCGCTTGGCCGACAAGCGAGTGTGTGCAAGCGGAATGCAGCTCGTAGTGGCTCAGAATATTTTTGCGACTGGTTTTATTGAAGCTGGCACCGAGCTTAGAGGAAAGTATATCTTTGTGCCGCGAATTCTTTTGTTTAGAGAAAAATATTATCGCCGTCGATAAGGGCTTGAATGATTTGAAATTTTTTTCTAGCTGGAATTTTGGTTTTTAAAATCGCTTTATGTTAATATAAAGTTTGGAATTTGCTATTTTTATGGAAAATTTATTTCTTAATTAAATTGATATAGATATCGAAATTATTGAAACATTTTATATCGATATAAAATTTGAAATTTGTTATTTCTATGAAAAATTTAGGATTATTTTTTTTTAATTAAAATATTGGCGAAAATAATATTGTTAAATAGTTCCATGTTAATATAAAGTGTGGAATTTGTTAATTTTATGGAAAATTTAGGAGTTTGTTTCTTAATTAAAGCTTGGAATATTGATAATAAAAATAATTAATTCAAATAAGTTTAGCATAAATTATTTTTAATAATATCAACAATTAATTTTGAAAATTTAAAATTTTAATGTCTCCAGAAAAAATAAAAAATTTGAATCAAAAAGGATTCGAGAGATAGCAGAGTTAATAAGAATAGAAAGATATAGAAAAATTAATCTGAGTTTTATCTTGAAAACACTGTCTTTTTTAGTTAAGATATTATTCCATTGTAAGTTAAGATATTAAAATTATCTTAAAATTAAAATTATCTTTGCAAAATAAAATATTGATATCATTAACGGAAGAAAATAAATTATTATTATTTATTATTGCCTACTATACTACTATAATATACTATTCTTTCAATTTATGATATACTAATCTATCTTTCAGATTTTGTATATTCACATGTAAAAAAATTTTGAAAAAATTCATTGATATATTTTCAAATATCTATTTTATAGCTAATATAATTAGATATTCAAGAGAAAGTTATGAAAGTTTTATATTTAAAATAATTTTGCAATATAGTAAGAAAAGTGATTATCTTAATAACGAAAGATTTTAATATATCGTTACGCCAAAATCATTCAAACTATCATTCATCCATTTTTAAAATAAATAAATATTCTTCAAAAGTAATCTCAAAAACTCTATATAAAATAACTCTAATATAAAATGAAGATCACTTTAAATAACTTACCTAACCTCTTCCAACTCACAAATTTCCTCAAAAACCAAACTCAAACTTTCCTAAACCCTTTAAACTATCAAACTTTTTAAACACTCGATTCGTAAACAAATTTCACCATCTAAAGTTCCAAGCGAGTTTCAGGTATACAAAGGAGCGGCTGTCGAACCTCGAGACGATGAACGCGTTTGACGATTACCACACGTCCAGAGTAGCTTAAATGGAGGCTGAAATCGATGATAAAATCGAAAGGAGCGGGCCCACGAGGACGATCGACATTAAAGTTGTCCCCGTCCAAAGCGATTTTACGGTTTCCGCGGTATACGAACGATTTCCAGTAGACGGTTGTGAAAAGAACTCGGACCGCCGCCTCTGTCAGCTGTCATTAAGCGTCGTTAACTTGACAGTGGACAGAAGTCAATGACGGTGGATCCCGGGCACACCGGGATTACCAGTCGCCTCGCCGCTTCTCGAATAGAGCGGTTATCTTTATGTCGTTTCTAAGAAGATTCTCTCTTCCTCCTCGACGCTCTTCCACCATCTTTGATCATCCTTTTAAAGCTTTCCACTTTCTCTTATTCCGGGCTTCTGGTTTCTCTGCGCGGACATCGCGATTAGCTTTGGTAATTTCATCTTCAGGTAGATTGCGGTGTTTGTCGAAGAAGGTGTTGTTTGATCTTTGGTGTATGTGCGAAGAAGTTTGAAATAGAAGTGACGTGGAATGTGAATTATTATTATTATTATTATTACTTTTGTATGTATTACTATTATTTTTGGTAGTTTTGAATTTTTTTGTCAAATTCTAACTTCTAGTTTTTTTTTATATGTACTTAGTGATTCGCGTTGATAATTTTATTTTCATATTTGTGAGAATGTTTTATACGAACGTTGATCATTCAAATGTTCGATTATCCAAACATAGAATGAATATGTATATAATAATATTTGTATTCTAGATAGTATGCTTAATTATTTTTTTTATAATAAATTTGTTTTACAAATATATATTTTTTACTAATAAAAAAAATGTTTATATTCGAAAATAAATTTAATCTTTAATTGTATTTACAAATTTTGATTATTATAGAAGAATATTTATCTAAATTAATTATTCGTATAATCAATGTTCTATTGTAAATTGTGTTTATTGAATATATGAAGATGATATTAAGCAAAAATTCACTGATTGTTATTGTAATTCATAAATTCATTCTAAGAATATAATTTTAAAAAAATAATAAAAAGGTATATAAATAAACCTTATATTTATCTATATTTTTACTTTATTTGATTTGTCTAAGCTATTTTAAATACATATTTCATTTAAAAATAATTCATAGATCTTGTACAGCATTTTGATTCAAAAGTCAAAAAAAAAACAATATTATCTTTATAAATAATGATAATTTCAATTTTAGTAACTATGAGTAAATTTTCTAAACAGAAATATTGTACAGAAAATCTTCGACTATCATAACTTCTCTTCTCGCCCTAAAATCGTGCGGAAGTCGGCGAAACCAACGAAAACAATCATATCTATCTGACTAATGAATCGATCTCGTATCCCAAGAGAAAACCACGCGACGTGTCGTTTTCTCAGACAACAACGTCTTCATCCTCCTCATCATCCCGTTGTCCAGAAAGAAAGAAAGACCGACCTCGAGCCCAATCGGTGTGAACACGCTGAACGAAAGAGAGGAGGGGCGGAAAAAAACGAGAACGAGGCCGCCGCATCGAACTCTCCCTCGTTCGAAACTCGTCGGTGAATAGAAAATCGAGCTTCCTCGAAAATCTTCTCGCGACGTCGATGCGTTCTTCGCGCTGGTGCATAAACAACACCCAGAAACCTGTGGAAGCACGCGCAGCTCGCATAAAATCTCATAATGCCCTTGTCCAAACAAACGCACGGTGGCAGTGTTATGGCGTTCGAGAATTTACCACTCTGAAAAGCGGCGAACACAGTGAGGGACGGAGGCGGCGATGAAGACGAGACAGAGAGAGAGAAAGAGAGAGAGAGAGAAGCGGGAGTGGCCCAAGAAGAGAGATCTTCGCGCGTAGGAACGCCACTCGAGAGAGCTCCGCTCGTTTAAATCCAACTACAAGGTAAACCTCGAACCCCCTGCCCCTTTCTTTTTCGATCTCCCTTCTTCTTTCCTTTCGAGATACTTCTTTACTGAGATACTTCGATCCTCGGGGTATCTCTTGTGTCGGGACTACAACCGCTAATCCGATTGTTGCCGGTTTGCCGCGTGAACAAGGAGGAATCTCCGGATGTGGGATTAAGAAGCTATCGATGGATCGCGGATGGGATATTTGTTCTTGACTGATGTTAGCCAGCGTGTTAGATTGTTAGATTGTTAGGGTTTTTTTTTTCTTTTGGAAAAGAGATTTTAAGATTCAATGTTTGGCGAGAGGAAATCAAAGAGTGGATTTGCGAATGGATGATATAATGATAAGTTTGTCGGGAAGAATTTTTTATTTTTCAGTTTTAAATACAAATATATGAAAGTATATTCGAAAAATTTGTACGATTTTATTGGACAGATTCTGAATTTTGGGAATTAAAATTTTAGAATTTTTTTGAGAGAAAGCATGAAAGGATAAAAGGATTTTGGAAGTATTCTGGAAAATTAAATAAAATTAAGATGATATTATAAAATTATTCTAACATTTATTTTTATACATTATTATTTCAAAACCTATCCTCTTTCTCTCAATAAATAATAAAAATCCTCTCAGTTCTTAAAATTGGAAATCTGAAATTTTTTTATTCGTAAATACTTGAAATGTTTATTATTTAGATTTTAATTCCTTAAGCGGTGGAATAATTTTATTTGCTATTAGGCAGTCAACGATATTTTATAGTGTAATTAAGTTTATATTATACAATTTTATAACATAATATTAACGTAAACATAATTTTATAACGCAAAATATGAAGGGACATAAAACGCGAATATAATACTTAAATAACAAATCTCGACATTTATTTTAACAGCAATGCATAGATTTTCTTAATCTGTCATGCAATTATGTTGATGCGCTTTCTCCACATAAAATATTAATGAACCTATGAAAGTATATTCATAAAATTACAAAGATATAACTTTCCAAGACACATCGTTTTAAACATTCCTATTTAAGAAATTCTCTATTTAGAAAATTCATAGATATTTAAAAAATTGGAACTTGGAAGAGATCCTTAAAAAGATTTCACCTTTGGACGAGGGTTAATTGGCGAACGGATGGTGTAACCCCATGTTTTCTGGAGAAATATTAGAAGAAGCAGTTAGACCCGGGGCCGGAACACGAAGCAAACGTGCACGCCACGTGGCCAGGCTTTTCTTGGCCAAACAGATTTACACCGGTGTTGTCTTTAGTCTGCAAACATACCGCGCTGCAACCACTTCCGCCGGCTTGAATCTCGCGTGTCGTTGTCCCGAACCACGTTGTTTCACATACTGAGCAAATATTTCAAGAGGAAAAATATAATTTGCTTAAGTGAGTCAATGAACCAAGAAACGAGTTTTCGATATAACAATATCGATTCTGATATTTTAATTGATTGTTAATATATCTCGTTGGAATTATTGAACAATGAATGAATTCTTCAAATAGACACTTAATGTCATCGATTTTTTTTTCTAAATGTTAAGATATGTAAAATTTATTGTAACATATTATTACATATAATTTTTGTTTCAAAAATTTATCTATTGATCATTCTTCCAATATAAAATTCTATTTCTATTTCATATGGATGCAAAATATAAAATATAAAAGAAATCAAGTTGTTTTTGAATTTAATATTCATATAGTAAAATGTCTAAAAAATATTTTTTTTAGATATCTATAAAAATATATATTCACAGAGATTCAATTGTAATTTCAGAAAGAAACTGAAAATATTTGTGATTTTTCATAAAAATTTTTCATAGAATTGAAAGTTTTATTTCAAAATGCTCTCTAAATATCGAATCAGTTATTGCATATTTAATGACAACAATTTTTAACTGAAGACAATTGTATTTATTAGTTATAATAGACAAAATTCAATGTACAGTAATAAAAATTTTTCATTAATCATTTTTTTCTTTATTCTAAATTAATATATATTCAAAGTTAAAATTTTATATCCCTCAAATTTTATGTCAATCAATCACCTTTCAATTTTATTCACATTTTATCTGAGAATAGAAATTTGATTTTCGAAGATTGATGAATTTAAAGGAAAAATTTCGAAATTGAAATTTTGCTCGTATTTCCAACGATTTTCTTGGAAAAATATAAAATTAATAAATCTTTTCGTAAAATATCATCGTTCAAAATCGATCTGAAATAAATCTATTTCATATATATATCCGATACGATTATCAAATGATCATTATTAATAAATATACGTGTAAAAACTATTTCCTATAATTCAATCAACATCCGATAAACATTTTTTCGATGGCTGTCTTTCGATTTCCACGAACGGTCATCGATCGTCATGTTGTGAAGCTGCAAATTTATTTATCGAACGAAACCGCGATAACGAATATTTACAAGAACGATTCGCGAGAAATATTTGGACACGGTAATCTCTCCAACGAGATACAGCGT
>NW_006263761.1:249938-259096 GCF_000469605.1 Apis dorsata | reverse complement strand
CAAACTGGGATTTATCGGCGGCTATCATCGGCTAATTGTCTCGTTAAGGCGATTAGGCCTTTTCGAGCCGGACGAAGCGGACTTGTCGCTGCCGAGTGGCGTGAAAGTCGCGCTTCTCCCCTCTCTGCTAAAACTCGATGAATCTTATTGGTTTGACGAGCACGCTCCTGCTTTATGACACGGGATAAACTTGGGACACGACAGGAGTATAGTAACTTTTTAACTCTGAGAAGAATTCGTGTTTCATTCTTCGGGGTGGAGAATTTGAAAATGTTCGATTCGAGAGGTTTGTTAGATGGAGGAGTAATAAATAAATAAAATATTTGGATTTTAGGAGACAAATTGTTAATCTTTAAAATTTCTTTAAAAATGGTACAACAATAATTTATTTTTTAGTACCGAGTTCAATTATAAATGTGAAATATTAATGAATTATATATTTTTTGGTAAGATAATTATACTATTGTCAAGTATAGTTATTATCATACAATTTATTTTTGGAATTATTTTTTATTACATTTACTCAAATTCTCTCCTAAAATAAAGATTAATATCTTTATTAATATCTCTTCTAAAAGTATTATCTTTATCTTATCAAGAGAAATTCTTGATAAGTTGCAATAAAATTATTATCAAAAATTAAAATATAAGAATAATAAAAATCATAAACTCTAATCTTATGCGATTTTCTATCAAATTTTAAAGCAAACAAAAATTCTACGCTAATCCAAAATCATAGAATATATCTTTCATTAACCTATAATTCAAAAATTCGTAAGTTTTTTAATTATTTTTGTTTGTATTTCTCTTATGTTAAAATTTTTTCGTTATTATTATAATAAATTTATAATAAATACATTAATTCAAATATTTATTTATAATTTTGTAATAAATCATTTTTGGAAAATCAATTCCATTCTCTCTTATCATCTTTTTTCTTTTCTTAAAATAAAACCATAAAATACTTTAAATTTCTATTTATTTCCACAAAAATAACAATAAATTATTCTTCAAAAATCAATTCCAATTTTTTTATCTAAAAACCATCCTTATTAATTTCCAAAAAAACTATCCACATCTTTTTCTCTCCTTAAATTTTCTCCTTTCCCTTTAAGAAGCACGAAAAAAATAATAATAAACCATTCACGAAATATTATTTTTCAAAAAACAAATTACTCGTACAAAAATCATCCTTATCTCTTCTAATAAAATTTCTCACTCTTTCTAAATCCAATCTCTTCTTCCTCCTGCCTTCTTCAAACTCCTAAAACAAAACTACGAAAAAAATAAAAAAATAAAAAAGAAGTGAAAGAAGACAACAAACGAGCAATTCACCCCCTCGATGGATTTCTTCATTCTCGCGTTACCAGTCTCACCACGAATGCCAATCCCGCGTTTACATGTATATATATGCACGTGTGTGTGTGTGTGTGTGTGTGTGCGCGCGCGTGTGTGTGTGTGTTTGTGCGTGTGTGTGTGTGTGTGTCTTGCGAGTCTCTTATCCCGCGAGCAAGCAACGTAACAGGCCCACGGTGTAGGCCGATTGTGTTATATGCTATGGTGCCCGGTATCGTCTCGGTATCGTATCGTGCTCGGGTATCGTGTGTCCCTTTCGTTGTGCATCGCGGCGTGTACGGCGCGGCACCGTGGCGTTATGAATGCCTGGAATTTATCAATGGACGCCGCGCCAATGATAAATCGCGCGTGCGCTTCGTATCGTACCCGCGGGCCCTTTCTATCCAAGCGAAAGGGGAGGAAAGAGGAGCGGGGGTACGCAGCTACAAGGGAACGTCTTCCTTCGACGAGCTCCTACCGTGTACATCGCGATCCCGCCTCGCTGACAAATCGGCTCCCGTTTTTACACACGCAACGCGCCTCGAGCCGGGATGGACCGGGAATACGAGATAGAGGCTTCTTGAAAATCGTTTGCCAGCTTCTCCCTCCCTCTCTTCTCTCCCCGTTTTTATTTTTCTCCTCTTCAATTTCTTTTCATCCTATTTCTTTCTTTCCTTCACTGGTTTCCTTTTATTTGCGGCGAATTTTCGGGCCTCTTTAACGCTACTGGGATGGTGTGCAACGTAATTCATGAATCTGTTTGCGGTATGATATTCGTGACGTTCCAGTCAGTCGACTCGAAGAAATATTTATTTTCGATTGCAGAATCTTGAGGTTTGATACGCGTAGATCGGATTATTAAGAACATAAATCACAATGAAATGATGGCGTGCCAATCGGATCTTATCCTAACTAGTTCGTACTCGATAAGATACTTTCTAAAATCGTTCATAATTAGAATGTATTTCCATATTTTCATAACCAATCATGTAGCTGTCTACGTTTTTTACGCTTCTATTAACATTTATCATTTAAACTGGTAGCAATGGTAAACGCAAGCTAGCATTTTGCGTCACATTGCATTGGTCGAGATTAGAATCAGGATTAAAGTTTGATTGATTGAGATTAGGTTATGGTGTCGTGGGGATCTTTTTAAATTCGTCGTCAGGAGGATCCTTATCAAAAACACGATTCTTCGATCTAACCAATCAAATTCCCTTCATTTTTCTCGATAAAAATCACGAATGACTCCTTTTTTTCAAATACGATAAAATATAAATCGAATGGTACAAAATATCAAATTCAAATTTAATGTAGAGCAAAAAAGTAAGATGAAGATGTGATCCAATAACGCGATAAATGTAAAAATTTATATCTAATGGTATACTCTTGTTCGAGATACAAAACAAATTCGTGTATAAACTGAACTTTCTAACGATTCCACCACGTCTCGATCCCTTCCATTTCCTCCACACAAGCGAACACTCGAGTTACTCCAATCAAGAGCAACAGTTTCCCAGACGTGTACAACTGAACCCAAAGAGGATGACATCACTCGCGACGTCCAAGAATCGCTATCTGCGCCCGCGAACAGATCGAACCCGGCAAACGACTTGACATAATCGTATCTCTCGTTTCTCGGAAGAGGACCGCCGACTTGATCGAAACAATCGGATTTGAGTGGTCGCAGACGAAACGACCGACGCACGAAATCGCGTAAATATATACGATGTATTAAATTGTCCCATGAGTTCGTGGTACGATTCGTTTATGTAGTAGTCTATGATGTGAATTTTATCTTTTGTTTGCGTTCAACGAGAAAAAATTATTGAGGATAAAAAGTGAATCGGATACAATGATTCCTAAAGAAAACGATGTTAGATTGAACAGAAAGTTTACGAACAGAAATGATGAAAAAAATTAGAATGGTTTTTTGGTCTAGTTAAATATATATTGGAATTTATTTCTAGAGGATATAGAATAGAATAAAATATAGAAGTTGTAAAAAATGAATTCAATTCTAAAAATTTTTAAAAATTATTTAGAATTGTTTTCTAAATATAAAATTACTAAATAATTTTACTAGATCATTTTATAATTATTAAGAAATTAAAATTAGTCAATTATTGAATTAATTATTGTTCAATTTATCAAAATTTGAAAATTTGTGTAATTTCGATAAATTTATTAAAAACTGATTTTTTCATCTTTTAGTCCGATTTTTTTTCTGCCGATGCCGAAACGATGAAATTATGAAACTTCGAAGTTTAATAATTTTTTACTTCTAGTTTAAGCGATTCTAATTTGATGAAAGACTATAAAAAAAGATTTACATAAACTTTTTTCTAAAACATAACTAGGATAGAACAAACATAGAAAATTTGTCTTTATATATTTTTCAAGATGTTGTTCAGAATTAACATAAAAAAATCTGTTTTTATAGCAATTATTAGTTAATATAAAGTAATACTTTATACGATGATCAAAATGACATGCATCAATAACATATAAAAAATTAATTTTCGAAAACAAATACAAACTTAACAAATATTTTGAGAAAATTTACTTAAATATTCAAAAATTCGATTTGTCTAACTTATCTTTGCTCAGATATTAATATCTCTAAAAAAAACCGATCAATCAATATAAAATTGTAATTTTTTAATAATTGTTTCTTAAACAAAATTCTAATCACATTCTTACACTCCAGGATCCTTTCACCCCTTTCAATATCTCTCTCTCTGCTCCGAGCTGGTAGCTCGTCTCTTCTCGATTCGCGCGACAACCGCATGTTTCGCGCGCCCCACGTTCCCCTTATAACCCTCGTTGGGATGACCGAGGTGTGCCCACGCGACTGACAGATTCATAAACGGGACGCGAGCGTTCATTGTTCGCCAAGGGGGACCAGATTTTCCTCCCACGAGCTGTGCGTGGGGCCTCGTCGATCGTGATAAAAAAATACGCCTAAGGACGACCAGGTACCTCGATTTACCTGACGTTACGACCGCTCGCTGCTCGACTTCCTCGGGGAATCTGGAGCTTCCATGCTCGGGCAGATAAGGCAATCGATTCGAGATTCTTTCCGTTTCTTCTCCCTTTCTTTTCTCTTTTCTCCTTTTCGTTTCGTTCTTGTAACTGGACACGAAAACGCGACGAGCGAAGGGATCTGGTGTCGATGCTCGAATTATTAGTGCAGTCTCCTCGATGATGGACACCAGAGGTCCCTCTTCTCGAAGATCGTAGATACATGGTACGCGGGATGGGATTTCGTGGTCCTCGTGAGTTTCTTATGGAAGTTGTTCCGTTTTTTTTTGAGGCTTCGTTTTGGAAAAGATAGTTTAAGTGAAATTTTAAAAGTTTTTCTACAATATCGAAATTTGAATATTAGTTTTGAATAAAGAATTAAAAAAAGAGAGATTTCTTGGGAATTTAAAAATTTCAGCGGTAAAATTTTATTTCTCGAATCTCAAAAAGGTTTTCATTTTTTGTTAATATATTTTATAAATATTCAATTTTATTTTGATTGTATGACGAGATTAAATATCATAAGAGTATATAATGAAAGAAAGATTCCGAAATAAATATTTCACAATCAGATTTTCGAAAAATAATAAAAAATAAATTAGTTAATAAAAAATAAAAATATAAATAATATAAGTTGTCCATAGAAGATACGAGTGATTTTTGATACTTTTGACTCGTAAATTTTTTATATAACGTTAGAATTTTGTCTGTTACACATTTTTTATAAAATGTATATAGTTGCATAAAGAGGATTCAAGTTACAAAAAAAGAAAGATATATTTTTTCAAATATATAACTTCAACTTTTAACTTAATTTGAAAAATTTCTATGTAATGAAATTTCTTATATGAAATTCTTAATATGAAAATTTTTATGAATCGAAAGATATAGAATTACTTCGAATTCGAGTTATTTGTTCCTAGATGTCTTATTTTACTTTTTAAATATAGTGTAATTCGATCTCTGTAAATAAAAATTTTTATTGTTACTGCCTCAACAACTTGAAGTAATAATACTTTACAGGTTTACAACTTGCCAGTAATCGACCATTCGTCATTAACGACAACTCCTTTCTCTCAATTCGAAACCTAAGAAAAAAGATACGACACTTACAAATTTTTCTTCCTTTCAACATAATTACAATTGTAAAAATATTAACTCTAATACGAAATCTCTATATATCAAATTTTCGTTTCTTAAATTTCGAAAATTTTATTTTTAAATTTTTTTTAAAAATTAAAATAAATCAAGAATTTATTTTGATATTATTTGATGAATTCATTCGAATTGTTACTCAGAATTAAAAATTTGGCATCCATAACTAATAATAATATTTCCTATATTTTATTCTGAAAAAATTCAAACCAATTCAAAAATACATTTTTCATAATATTCCAAAGCAATGGTTTCCATGTATTATTAAAAAATTTCAGAAAATAAAGAACAATAATACCAACAAGTATACAAAACATCTTCAACATCATAGTCTAATGATCATTAAAATCCTTCCATGAATCGATTTCATTTGAAACAACAACAAAATTCCTCGACTATTCTCGAATCTCTCTTTTATTTTTCCTAGCGACGAAAGATCTTGAATCATAGAGATTACAGCGCGTACAACTGGCGTAATGTATTCGCGGACAGCTTAGGCGAGTGTTACACGCGGGACGCGTTCGCTGGAGAAAAACGACAACCGTTTGCATTTGCAATCGGCAAGTGCACTTGGTATCGCATTCACCGTTGGCCAGGAAATGTCTGCTCGATCCTCGAACCCCGTCGTGACGAGCAACGAGCCGTGGATAATGAGTAACGGCTTGATTGTGCCGGAAAATGCAAATATCATTCTGTCGTATCTTGGGATGAATCCTCGTTAAATCGAAGGGAAACCGACCGAGTACGAATTGTTTCTTGTTTTAAGACGCGTACGACTTCCTGTTTACGCGGAGAACTTTCAATCCGCGGTTTGAAGCTCGATCTTTTTTAAGGAAAAGTATTGCGATTTATTTCGTGAGAATAATGATTGATCTTTGTGGTGAATGGAATATGTCTTGCGCTCTTTAAAATTTTGCAATTCTTAATAAGTGTGAGATACTTTCGTTTGATTCAAGCAATTTAAAAATAGCAAATAACGAATTTGAAGAAATTTATAAGATAAGAAAAAATTAATTTAGAATGTTAATATAAATTTTTAATTAAAAATTATTATTTATTGAAAAATATATTATATATGAATGATTTATATTCAAACTTTAAAAATATTTTAATATATATATATATTATAGTAAGGATTAATTAAAACATAGATATTAGCAGAAATATAAGTTTTATTTCTTTGTATTTTAAAAATTTGAATGTTTCTTTCAAATGTTCTTTTCACAATAAAAAAAAAAATATCTTCTATTAGATAAATTAATTGCGAAAATGATAATTATTTTCATTATTATTTTTATAATGATTTATTTTAATTTATTACAATAAATTATAGAAAAAGTTTTCTGTATATTTACTATTATACTCAATATATATTTAATTTTTAACATTTTAAAATTTTATTTCCAAGAAGATATTATCATTCATCTTAAAAACAGGTTCAATTTATTTTAAGAAAAAATTATAACAAAATTATATTATTAGTAGACAAATTAATTATTTTTATAATTAATATAATATAATATAAAATTAAATATTTAAGTTTGAAATAATACAAATAAATTTGCATTTCATATTTCATGAAATAAATTATTCATTATTTATTCATTGTTATTTATTATTTAACTTTAAATGGATATGATTAATTTTTTAATATACAATGCCAAATGTTTTATATTTTATTATTCATTCTAATTATTTATTCTAATTAGCATTATTATATACTTATTATTACTACTACACGGTTATTACTACATTTATAATATTTAACATGTGTTTTGAAAATTAATTCTTTAATTTTTCCAAATATTCATGCTTCAAATTCCTTCAATTGATTAAATAAAAAATATAACTTCGACTGAAATACATTTACTTATTAAATAACTGATAACTTTCTTTAAACTTATTATTTGAAATAAATTTCGTTCATTTCATTTAGATTATCATTGAAATATTTATTACACCTAAGCTAACCTAATCTAACCTCAATTGAAATACATTATACGATACATACATTAAATGCATATGTGTGATAAATAACTTTATTTAAAATTACTTATTTTTAAATTATTATTTCAAGTAAATTTCACTCAGATTTGCACGGAAATAACGATCTGGCTTCGCAACTCCGCTATAAATTCACCGATCGAATGCGCCACGTTCGAAATCTCGAGGAAATGTCGGCGCCAGTCGATGATTTTCAGTCAAGGAGAGAAACACGTCGGAAACGAGCTCATCCGCTGGACATTTAGGCTCGTCACGGAGAATGAAATGGACGATATCGTGTACAGGATAAGGCAAAACACACACCGATGGCAAAAATACATCCGCGTCTCTCATAAAGAGACAAAAATATCCGACGAAACAGACAGAAGGGGGCACACCGAACGTGAACGCAAGTCGTGAATTTTACGCTGGCCGACGCTGCTCGATCCTTCGACCATGTCTTAAATCGATTCCAAATCTGATACATAATCTTACAGATCAATAATTCTCGAATTGTGGTCACTGGATTCCTAAAAATTTGAGAATTATATAATAAGAGATCCTCAAGTGATTTTTTTTTTAAATAAAAATTTAATTTGTTTCATTGTGAATATAAGTGCTATTTCACTGTGAATATAATGAAAAAATATGTACAATATATATAATAATAATAATTAATTTTTCGTTTCACAATCAATTGCTAAGATTTTTCGTTCATATAAATGCAATAAATTTAAAAAATTTTTTAAATTTATTTAATGATTAAGTATTAGACAAAGTATTCATTATATGAATAGGATTAATTTCGTAAGATTTAAATAGGAGAAATTATTAATTAATTATAATTGAAAATAATTAATTATTAATTTTTATAATTAATTATTAAATAATTATAATTAATTATAACAATAATAATTGAATTATATCAATGAATTTTAAATTTGGAGGAGATAGAGTAATTTTATTCGTAGATGAAATTATAATGTAAAGAAATTGAAAAAAGTGTTTCAGTAGTTACGAATGAATTTTTACAATAGAATTTAATTTATATGAAATCATGAAAAAAAAATTTATTGAAATTCACTTAAAAAGATATTTAATTACGAAATTAAAAAATTCTAATTTTCAAATTCTAATTTCTGATTTATCGAAAGAAATACAAATCATAAAACTTTTAATTATAAACTTTATTGGATTAATAGAATTTTCAAATTTTTTAAAAGATTTTTAAATTTTATGAATCTTCATTAGAAAAATTACAAAAATTAAACAACATGTATGTAACTTAATAAATAATTAAAAGAAATAGAAAAATAATAAATTATTTATATATAAAAATGAAATATATATAAAAATATATATATATAAAAATGAAATAATAATAAATAATAAATGAAATATCAATAATATCTAATTAATTTAAATATCTAATTAAATATTCAAAATAAAATAGATATATAAATACAAATCTATCTAATACAGTTTTAGACAAATAAAATGATCAAAAGAGAAAGACAGTCGGAGGATGAATACGGATTTCACGGATGATTGAAGGGGTGGTATCGATCTGGCTAGCTGGTGTAATTAAACGCTTAATTAAACCGATACTGGTCTGGCCAATTGGCTAATATCGAACACCTGCTACTTACTTGTTCCCTCGA
>NW_006263761.1:247249-249689 GCF_000469605.1 Apis dorsata | reverse complement strand
GAGAGAGAGAGAGAGAGAGAGAGAGAGAGAGAAGGGATTGCTTTTTCTTTTTTGCTTCCACTTTTTTTTCCCCTATATATCTTGACTACATTTATCTTGTCAAGTAATTGGTACGTGAGAGACTCGTGCAATAAAATTTTTGGAAAAGGTAAACGATACCTATCAACCAAAACTTTATTATTAGTCATACAAATTTCACAACTTAATTCTCAATTTTATATCCTTTTTTTTTAAGATTATCTTTCGAATATTTATTCACTTAGTTTTAATTCTTGACAGAGAGAGGATATTTTCTATTTGTGATAAATAAAATTATCGAGGATTAAAATACAAAATGATGAAATTTTAAATATTTTATTTAATGTTAATAAATATTTTATATTTTATAAATAATTTGATTATTTTTTTTTAAATCAGTTTTAAACCATATTTTTGTATGATATATATATATATATCAATTTGTTATTGATATAATATTATCAAAATAATACTACTTCCACTTTTCCAGAGAAAGCAAGTTTTAATACATTAAAACCATTAATATTATTTTTTATTAATGTTAAATTTTAACTAAATAATAATGTTATTTAATATAGAAATTTGTGATTTATAGTTCATAAACATTCAATATCTTTGATATCATTCTCAAAATATGTTAAAAATGATTAAAAATTAATATTTATTGTCTTTTTTCTTTATCGATCATTCACTAAAACTATTGATTACGAAAATACAAATGAAATGAAAACACAAAATTATAAAAAAAAGTTTAAAAAAAAAATTAGCAAAAATTTCAAATACTGGATTTAAATTTGATTTCAAAATGTAAATTTCATCATAATTTTCATTCGATGAAAATGTTGTTTCACGAAAACACAAAAATTATAAAAATACAAAAAATTAAAAAATACAAATTATTTGAATTTTTTTGTTATGTTGGACGAAAGTTTAAAAATTACTTTTCAAAATTAAGGATTAATCGAAATGAAAAATCATCAAAACACCGTGAAGGCGATCGCCACTTCCATCCGTATCTATATCGTTCGTGAAAAGGGTTAAGCAGACCGTTTAGAAACGTCCAATTATTCCCTGGCGTCGACTCGAGCATTTCCATGAGCCCGTTAACCTAGGCCTTAACAAGTCGCCGAGGTAATCTCATTGCGTGCAATAGCGTGTCATGTTTGCAGAACGTGAAAACATGCGAAACTGCCTTAATTAACTCGATTAAGACGTTAAAAAGCCTTTCTCTTTCACAGTCAGATTCACCATCGTTGAGTCGTTCTTCGTTTCATTCCTTTTCTTCTCTTTCTCCTGTCTCTCTTACTCTCTTTAATATCTAGTTACTTATTGTATCCTATCTTTTGTATCTTCATTAAAAATTAATTTTTTAACGAAGATACAATTTTTTTTATAGATAATCTTTAAGAAACGCGATAATTAGAGATAGTATTAAATTATATAATCAGAAGTATTGATGAAAAATTGTATATGTGTCATTATAAGATTGTAGATTTTAATTTATATATTTATTGAAAAATATCTAAAAAATGCATATGATATGGAAAGAAGACATGAAATATTCAGAGTATAATTCGTATCGTGTTATTTAAAAAATGAAATTCTATTTAAGCTCCATTTTTTGAATCGTGTTCGTACAAATTTTATTTTGCATAAATATTCGTGATCTATGCAGTCACTGTGTATGCATTGTATATTTTCAGGATGAAATTAACCAAAAAATTAAAGTGATTAAAAAATTTTCATTATAGTAAATAACGAAAGTATTTGAACAATAAGATAGAAAATAATCGATTAAATGTGAGATAAATTGTAATTAATTGTAATTGAAAACTAATAATACAAGTTAACAGGAAATTTTACATGTGAAAATGAAAAAAAAGAAAGAAAATTTTTTCGTGCAGAATAAATTTATTAGTTTTCGAGTAAACTATATTTAAAAACTTCAAATACAAACAAAATTAATTAATTCTCAATTGGATACGAATGAATTATCAATAAAACATTTTTTAAATGAACAAAAAATATATAATGCATTTTTTCATTTAAAAATTCGATATATAATCGAATAATTTTTTAATAATTTCTTAAACATTACCTGTTGTTTCTAATTGATATTTAATATCTATTTTCTAAATATATTTTCTAAAAAATAAAAAGAAACTTTTAAACAATAAAATTTTATTTTTACATATAAAATAATTTTCCATTGATATTATTTTTATTCACGTTCAATCAATCAGTTTCACTTGTTCTGAAATCTTCAAATTTACTCGAAAACAAAATTTCAAACGAAAGAAATTTATTTCCGCCTCATTTTTACCTATACAATTCTTCTATCAATATCAACCATAAAAGATTCATCAAATTGATCGAAAAAAAAAATTCACACATCAAACCCACGTTTCTCCAGTATCAACTG
>NW_006263761.1:234151-247060 GCF_000469605.1 Apis dorsata | reverse complement strand
AAAAAAAAAAAAAAAAAAAAAAAAAAAAAAAAAAAAAAAAAAAAAAAAAAATACAATTTATCGCGATTCAGACAAAATAGCATGTAAAAGAAGTAAATACATAAATGACCTCGTGTTCGTCAGGTCCCCAAATTCATTAAGAGTAATTAGAAGAGCCGTGAATGGAATCGATGCTTTGACAGATAAGTATAATCGAGGGTGATCCGCGGCATGGATTATCGTGATTATCGTTGGGTCGCGGCTCGTTGATTATTCAGTGCGAGTTCCGCGCCGACGAATCGTCGGGACGCGCGTCGCCCGAGTTTTGCGCCGCTTCGAGGTGCACAAAGTAACCGCGGATATATAATTGAATTAAATATCGCGTGAAGCAGGCCCGTATGAGTATCACTTGACATGCAAACGCGATCGTTTATTCTTCCAGGATAAAAGAGGTGATACGCTGTTTAAGAATGATCTATTGCGCCAGGAGCGGTTCGGTCACAAGAGGAAAGATGATGTAGGAGAACGTTGTTTAGTGTTGGAATTCTTAATGATTTTCAATGAGATATTATTGTCGATTATTTCAATGAGAAACTTGTTCCTCTTCGGATAAGAAAACTAGCGGAATCTTAATTTGAGAAGTTTCATAATGAAGACACGGATTTATGTTTAGATCTGTTATGATAGATATGTTATGTATATTGTTTTTTTGTAATTTTCATTCATTTGAGAAATAGCTTTTGTAGAATTATGTGTATTTGTTAATAATTTTGATGCATAATAATATTTTAAATTAAGTGATGAGATTTTTTTTGTATGAAAGTATTTAAGCTAGTTGGAGTATCAAGATTATTTTTTGTGGTTTTCTTGGTAGGTAATTTGTAAAATGTTCAAAAGAAAGATATTAAAAAAGATTTTTTCAAAAAGAACAGTAAAGTTTCAAATAGTCATATAATAAAATTTAATTACAATAAAATTTAAAAATTGTCATTCACTGTAATTACTATAATAAGCATTTAATGACATCTAAAATGTGAATAAATTTCAGATACGTGTTTAAAGGTGGATAAACTCAATAATAATAAAATAATTAATGATTTTATAAATATAATATGTAATATAAATATATTACATAGATATAGTAAAATGACTTAATTATTATATTACACATTATTCTATCTGTCTGAATGAATATTTCTTACTAACAATTGTTTTCTTTTATTAAACTTTTCATCTAATAAATTTCTAAGACATTTTGACTTTCAATATATATTTAAATTATATATAATAATTAGTACATCAAACATCATTAAAACATTAAAATTATTAAAATTATTTATCATTGAGATATTTAATACTCAAACTATCGTAGTTTGTCACAATTGAAATCTGTACATTGACTATCTATAAGTCAACCATTTCTGACTTCCTCTATCACTACATCATTCATAAAAATAACTGTATTCGATTTCTAAAAACATCAATCATCTCCAAGTTTTACTATCCCCTATTTCATACACCACATCAACATTCAAGAAACATCTATACTACTTCCTGAAGATCAATCATCTTCAATTTCCTCTTTCACCGAACCTATTCTCAAGTATCTTTTAAAAATCATTTCAATCAATTCTTTTTCTTCAACTTTTATTTTTCAAACTCGCTATTCACAAAAAGATTTTGAAAAAATTTTTGAAAAAATGCATTTTCAACCTTTAATATTAATTTATAAACAAAATATTTTACAATACAATTTTATTCATATAACATATAAGATTACGTGTTATAATATTAATGTTATAATATTATATTTACATTTTATCTTTTTTGTGTGAATTTTTTTTATTCAAATCTATATTTTCTTAGATTAAAGCATAAACATATCTTTCAAAATATTTTATAAACGACTTTATATCATAAATGATATATCATTTTTAACAATAAAAGAATCAAATTCAAACTCTTTATTTAAAAAGTTTCTTGAAACTTTTAAGAACCTTCTTCATCAACCTCAATAATCTTGTGCTTACAAATCATTCATAGATACATATTCTGATAAACATATCAAAAAGTTACTTTTTGAGTGATTTCAATGAATTGAATTAAAATATATCATTAGTAAAATTATTTTTTTCTAAGCAAAAGATTTCTATATATATACTGCATTGGTCTGTTTATATCAAATTTGATTTCTGTAAGATTTATGGCATAATGAAATCTTAGACGGAGACCACATTTTTTATTTAATTTATTAATAAAAATTTATTATTTGATGATCAGAATGTAGACTGTTATCTTGTAACAATTTTTGATGATTTTTTATTATATCAATTTTAATTGATATAGATATAAATGTAATTATTATAATGAAGCTATGTCAGAACATATAATAATATATCATGTAAAAAATTATGTATATAACTCAAAAATTAAACCTAATTATATAGATTAATATAAAAATGTAAAAAATTTAGGAGATAAATTTAGAGACTAAAACAACTACAAAAACTAAAACAAATACAAAAATTCTTATTTAAAAATATTTGAAATATCAAATTAAAAACAAGTTTTTTTTATTAAAGTAGATAAACGATTGAATGAGATAATTTTTATTTCTCCACTGTTTCACTTTATCTAACTTAATTGAATTGCTTAAAACGTAATAAATAATTCTCAAGTTTGCACACTATTTTTCTATTTATTTTAATTTCTAATATCAATCCTTAAATTTTCTATCTAAACATCTTTTATTTACATGTAGAAAGAAATTGCTCAAAATGATAATTCTGACAACATATTTCAAGTTCATTGAAATTTACAACGTGTCTCAAGATGCATACTCATCAACGAAAATTATATCTTTCGTGAATTATTCATTGGCGACAGAATTGGGCATTAACGAGTTAAAAAATTAATTAATTAAAATTTCGAATATGTTACTTTAAGTGATAATTTTATTTAAAATGTTCAAATAACATTTATTCATAACTACTATAATTGACCGTTCTTCGGTTATGTTTAATAGCGATTATTCGTTGCTTTGAACGATAAATTATTTATTGATGTAATTTTATTTTTAACACATTATCGGTGTTGCGTTGTAGAAAAAATAATGTATAACCAGTGAAATTTCGTTTTATTAAAGAATATTAATTGTATAAAATTCGTTAAATTGTGCAAAATCCACTTATAGTTATAAATTTAAATACAGTTAAGTAATGAATATGTAAAACTAGAAATAATAAAAAGAAAATAAACGTTATTATTCATTGAAAAATCGATTGAAGTTTTGTCTTTGAAAGAATGAAAAAAAAGTTACATGACACATTATTGAAAATTTAATATTTTAAAGTAAGATAAAATCTTCACTCATATCTAAAGAAATTTCACATAATATATTAACAAATTCAATTTTGCTTTTCGAATTCAACGAACTCTTCGTTTATGTGATTATTTTTTTTAATCACTTACCCATTCTAACATTTTCCAAGAAGAAAAAATAAAATTAAACAAACCACAAACCGATCTCGTGTATCAAATTAGACATTTAATTTCAATAGATATATCCAAACCCCTTTTTAAAAAGTCTTAATTTTATTCTATCAACTGATAATGTGTTAAAATTTGGTCCATCTCTGGTTGAAAGTAGTTTCATATCTTCTTAATAAAAAGCAAGATCGAATAAAGACTTACGGGTGAGGTGGTGGAGCGTGGAAAGCGGCGGCGGCGGCGGCAGCCGCGGCGGCCGCGTGATGCTCCCATGCGGCGGCGGCGGCCGCGGCCGGATGAGGCGGAGGTGGCGGTCCATGATGCGGATGAAACGGTGGAGGCGGTGGATGCGGGTGCGGATGGAAAGCCGCGTGGAACGCCGAGTGAGGGTGATGTGGGGGTGGCGGGGGCGGCAACAGGGAGAACGCCTCCTGATGATAAGCGACCTCTTTTTCTGGCATTTTGTTCTCGCTGCTCCGCGCCACAGAGGGTGACCTGGCTGTCTGTTCGTCCAGGATCAGGGAAGATCGTCCTGTATGACACCCCGTGCCCGACCACCCTCGATCCACGATTGCATAGTCCGTCGATCCTGAACAGACTTTCCCGCTTTTCGATCAAGATTCGTTTCTTTTCTTGTACAGCTACTTGGATTGATTATTATTGGATCACGGGCAGATGTTTGTTGCTAATGAATGGATTGTATTTCATCGTATTATTGATGTTGTTGATGAAGGGGAGACGAATTTGATGACGATTGCCTCCCGTCGGATAACGGCGGATGTGTTCGAATTGTTGATATGTCTTGTTAATTGTTAGGAATTATTAATTAATTATTAGGAGTTTCTAAGGAAACTTTCACTGACTGTTTGTTTCTTTAGGCAATAAAAATGTTGTCTTGAGTCTTATGAATTTTTCGAAGAAGATAATTGATGATGTTTCTTTTGAAGATCGGTAAAAAGTTTCCCTTAGGATTTAAACTTAACTCTCTAGTCATTTAAACAAGATTGATTAAATCTTGAAGATCATATAGCAGGCAATTGCACATCGTACGATCCACCGATATAATATTAATCAATTGTCAAGAGTCAATAATAAACGAAATTAACACAAAAAAATTTAAAACTCGATGTCCGTTTCAAAATCACGATCACCATACAGCAGTCAGTCCCATTACACCATGACGAACACCATAATTGGTCAGTTTCACTGATCGTTACAGCAGTCTTTCGTTCTAAAACCAACAAAACATCAATCACCACTAACGAACAATCGAATCGGCAATAACAAAATGTCCACACAAATAGATAAGCAAGTATCGTCGGGGTCCAAACGCTGGACACGGATCCAAGTCGATCGCGGAAAAAGTCAGTGGCAAGTAAAGTGTCCCGGGGGTTATAGTCCCAAAAATCCGCGGGCATGTGTGCGGGCTGTCACGGTGCTCGTGCTTTGGCGGGTATGGCGGTACTGAGGCTCCACCACCACCATCACCATTACCACCACCATCACGCTCGCCACCACCACCAGCATCGACAGCAGAAGCAACGGAACGGTGGTGGCTGACGTGTGACGAGGATCGTGCTACGGAGGAAAACTCGCGGTTAGAGCGAGAAAGAGACTTTCGACGTACGCCCCTGGTTACTGGCGTTGGGCTAGCGACACGAAATGGAACGAGACGGTTGGGGGAAGAGAGAGAAAGAGTGAGAAAGAGAGAGGGGTCGAGCGTGGATCCACGGACGGTATGGTGGGAAGAATCTCGTGGGGAAAGAGAGCTGGGGGGAGAGTTTAGTGGGGACGAAGGTCGAAGAAAGAAGGCCTGCGATGTCGATGGTGGAAGAAGGACGGAGAACTCGTGTCAGCTCAACAACTCAACTAGCACCAGCCGTCCCTGACTCCCACTTTCGCTTCTTTCTCCCCGCTCCTGGCCTCCCGTACCCTTCGTACTCAAAGGCGTATGAGGCGGAGGATCCAAAGGAAAGGGAGTGCGTGGGTGACACGCGGGGGAATACGAAACTATTCCAGGGAGAGAGACTATCCATCAGAGTGTGGATAGAAAGGCCCGTGTCCACGATGATGGGCACGATTAGCGGGGCCCGTGTCCTGTGCGTCGAGTGACGGAAGAAGGCTTTTCAGGGATAAGGTTTTGATTTTTTTTTTTTGAAGGATAAGGAGGATGTTAGGTGGATTTTAAGGGTTAGACTAATTTGAGAAAAGGTGAAGGATGGAGGAAGAAGGAAGCAGTTTTTTTGGAGATTGATTAAGAGGAATAAGAAAGAGTTGGTACGCATAAATTTTGAGATGAAATATAAGGGTGTAATATCATTATTTATATTTATATTTATTTATGTACTCGTCTTAGCATTAATTATTTTAGAATTAAATATTTTAGATTTAAGAATTAAATATTGTCCATTCATTTTCGATATTTTTCTATTTAACATAATAATACACATATGAGATGCAAAAATATTCATGTAGAATGTTCGTGAATTATAAGATAAACATTATAAAAATATTATGCTGCAATAATATTTACAATTTATTTTTAAATGAATGAAATTATACACAAAATTTTATTGGAAAAAATTAAACATTATTTAATTGATTTTTAATTCAATTTAACACGAGCCATGCTGATTTATCGAAACAATAGAATGCTCTAGAATTTTTCTCTGTGCAACAGGCATGATTGTCACACATGTGTTACAACTAGTCCATGGAAACACGAAACCGTCGGAGGTGAAAATGCGAAGAAAAGATCCAGGACACGTTGACAGTAGGCGGTTGAATTCTCAGGAATTCGTATCGTCGACTAGCCAGATTTCTCCACACTTTTCGGATTCACGCGCTGGAAGAGATTGTTCTGAGAGCAGGAAAAAATATTTGACCGGCTGTCCTTGTGAAACTTCGTATCTGCCGGAAGCTAAACACTCGATAGGCCACTTATGTTCCTTGTTCAAAGAAAATTCAACATTTTCGCACATGTTGCAATTTTTGTATTTTTTAATAACAGGAAATATTATGAATTTAATTATATATATTTAATTAATAATAATTAAAAATAATTAATAATTATTAATTAAAAATAATTAATAATAATTTTATATATATTTAATTATATATAAATATTATATATAAATAAATAAATAAATATATATATATATCGATTAGATACAAATATAATTCTAGTTAATTTCTTTTTATTTCTATTAGAATATTAAATAACAATTTGTTCTTTTATGTTGCTATTTTTTTTTTATATTAATAATTATTTTTTTTTGAAAATGAAAAAAATTCTGAATTAATGAAAATATCTTGAAATTTTTAATATCTAGAATTCAAATTTAACGACACAGATTATCCTTCCACTTTTAATTTACCATTCTATTTGGAGGAATTTACTTTTTATTTATGAACTATAATCTAAATCTAAAATTAGTGATAATATCTTTATTTTATTATAGACAAAATGCAATATGTTTAAAATATTATTTTGTTTAAGATGAATAAATAAAATTTTAAAATTATAAGGAAATCAATAAATTATATTATGTTTCAAATTCTGAATAATATTAAAAAAACACCAGATATCTTTGATTTAATTAATTAAAAAATGACACAAAATAAGAATTTCGTAAAGATGCAGATATTTAATTGATTAGTGGTATTGTAAATTATCATTTGAACAAAATTGAAAAAAAAATTATTAAAATTATTCTCTAATCAAATATATAATACAATATAGCAATTATAATATTAAATAAATATTGATTATTTTTAATTAATAATCTTCATAGAATTTATTCTCCATTATCATAACATAATCAATTAATTGTTTCTCAAAATTTTCATTAAATATAGATATATGGTCAATTATTTTGTTTGCAAAATTGATTAATCGAATATTCCATATTCCTTCATTTTCAATATTTTGAATTAATAACATTGAAATTTAAAATCTCATGTATATGTTTTTAAAATATTTGTAAAATTCATATGAAATCAAAATTCATAAATTATAATATAAATAAATAGATTAAATTATTTACTTGTTTTGATCATTTTAATTATAATTTCAAGGATTGAATATTTGTTCGAAAACTTTTAGAAATTGAGATTTTATTTTTCCGTAAATAAAATATTAAAATTATAATTTTTATATAAATATCATTGATTAGAAAACGATTTGCTCTCAATATTTTCAAAAAATGAGTAATGAAAATCTCAAATTCGGAGTTAACAACATTCTTCATCTTATATAACACTCACATGAAAATTAAAATTTTTTCAACCAATCATTTTCAAGTCTCCAGAATATTAATTCGAGAATCTCAGGAAGAACAAAAATTTCTCAATCACATTTCGATTAATCATCTCTAAATCTCCAGAGCAATATCAATTCAAGCATCCAATTTGTATTTAAATTATCCTTTCTCTTCGTAATATGAATTGAATTTTTTCGATTAAATCTTCGAAGCAGTATCTAAAACACTTCAAGATCTCTCATTCGTAATTTCTCAACAGTCATATTTTCCATTTGTCTCATAACACAAACAAGAAAACTGAATTTTCTTGATTCCAAAGCAGTATCGATTCGAACATCTCAAGAAGAATAAAGATTTCTCGATGGCGATTTCTCGATGTCATTCAAATTATTCGTTTTCCTGATAATCGGCTATTAGAGGGAAGATTCTCTCTTCCTATTCCGCTAAGACGGAAGTATTTGCCAAAGATGCCATCATCGAAGAACGGTATTATCATCAGGGAGAGCGGCGCAATTAGGACAGCGTGGATTTTTAGCGAAACGAGCCTCTCTAAACGCGTTGCCCGTTTTCGAACGATCATCCGGATGGACGCACCCGAGACACCGGTGGCCAAAGGAGTGCAAGAGCTGTCGTTTTCGTGTGTTGATTGGCCAGTCGTTCCAGGATAATTAGGCTCCGGCCAAAGGGACCTGGAGGGGTGGGAGGGGGCCCGACAAAATCAACAAAATAATAAGCGGCCACGGGTGTTTGCCGGAGACGCAGACGTGACGCGTTCTCGCTGATGAAGAGAGGTACCGTGAACGAGAGAATTACGACGCGAGGATTAGGGGATGAGGATGAAGCAGTAGAACTGTTGGCTAATGGCTCTATAGGGTTCACTCGTTTCTCTTATTGTTAGGACTGAGGAAAATGAAGTTTTGAAATGGATAAGTAGAAATAAATATTTTTATCCCTTGAAGCGTTATAAAGGATTTTGCAAGAAATGTTTCTTTGAAATGGTTGGAATGGTGATGGAATTGTTGCATATGAATTGGCATATGATTTCACAAGTCTGTAAAAATGATGTCTTAAGATAAATGATTAATATTTGTTGAGCAATATTTGTTGTCAAAGTAAATTTGAAACTTGGAACTTGGTAAATATAATTAGAATATTTTTTGTTATGTAGTTTGTAATTCAATATAAAATAAAATATAAATATTAAGGAATTAATAAACATTAATAAATGTTGAATGTTAATTAATAGATATAATCATAGAAAAATAAACTTCGAATTAAATTTAAAAATTTTTGAGCAAAAGAATTTCAACAAATGAAAATTCAATATGTATATATATTTGTAAATATTTTGTAATATGTATATATATGTAAATATATTATACATGTATATATATTATATATTTATATATGTATATATATTATTTATATATATATATATATTTACGTATATATATTTATATGTATATATATTTTTCCAATAAAGAAGAGAAAAAAATTCACGAATTTTTGTTGTATTTTATTTTCAAGACATTAATGATTAAAAATAATTGAAATAATTTTATTTATTATTGAATCTACATATAAGTAATAAATAATTATCTATGATTTAGACATTAAGTGAAATAATATCTTCAAAATTTAAGTTCAAATAATATTTTTTTATAAAAGTAATTTATATTAGTATTTATAAAAAAATATTTTAGTTTTCCAGTATTTATTTTAATTTATTTTAAATTTTCTTCAACTCTATGTACTAATTTTAATAGAACTTCAAAATTGGAATTCAAAAAATTCTTAATTGATAATTAATTGATAATTAATTTTATTGAATCTTGGATTCTCAATCAATAATTTTAATTAATTTTGATTAATTATATTACAATTTTTTTAATTAATACATATATATGTAAAAATATATAATTTCTAATTTCTTTAGAAAATCTATATATCTATATAATGTATTTTAATTTATAATTTATTATATTATAATATTTATTATATTATAATATTTATTATATTATAATTTTGTAGTTTTAATTCTACAATCTTTGCAATTTATTATTAAAAATGCATTCTATAACAGCATATATTTATGTATTTTTTATTATTGTTACATTATATTACTATTCTGATCTTTCATTACTTTTATTGCTATTATAATTATAAGTTAATTTGTTTTCTGATAGTTATTCTATGAGAAATAATATCAAAAAAAAAAGCAAGAAGTTCACTTTTATTCCAAAAAACTTATTTTTTTCTTTTTTTTATAGAATACTTTTATAAAAATAAAAAATTCAATAAAAATAAAAATTTGCACCAAATTTCCAATTCAAGATTGAAAATTTCTTTGTATTATCAACAATTTGATCATAGCAAGTATATTTAATACATAATTTAAATTTATTACTTATTAAATCCATAAAAATCAAATAATTTCTTCCATTCAACAATTTCCATTCAATTTTTAATTCACGTACGTAATAAATTATGTATACACGCACTTTCCAATAAATCCTTATATATATATATCTCTCCTTCTGATTATACCCTTACATATTATCAATATTTATTAATTCTAATCTCTTTAGAAATCAAAGGACTCCGAAAGAAAAAAAGGAAAGGAGAAAAAAATCAAAGTACCACAACGCTCTGGCGCCAACTTCTTCAGCCTATTACTATCCTAGAAATTATCCAGATTTCTAGTCACGCTCGAGCCTTCCTGTTACGTGACATTATATCAATATTAGATCCATTTAAATTAAACGTTTCCTCTAGATGGCTCCCCTGTCAAATGATCGGTAAGAAGGTAACAATTATCTTCCTCTTGTTCATGGAGACAGATAAGAAAGATATCAATCAACGGCTTTCACCATTCGATATCCACCATGTAACCATCAATGACTCGACGATCGATGCTAACACCAAATCGATATCCAAGCCGGGCAAAAGCGTGGATGGCCGATGACTTGGAAGACTGGAAGCTCGCGCAAAACGAGATCTAAGGATGGAAACGGAAGGAGATGCTGTTGACGTCCGTCGTAACGAGCCGCGTTGTTGCCAGCTCACTGGTACTACTTGGATAGAACATGTAACACGCGTTTCCTTTTTGTTTACATTGCATTACACGGCTACCATGAAGCGAGGGAACCACTTTTTGCCAGGGTTGCAGCATCCGAGAAAGATCGGACCGATTGGATCTGCCGGACAGCCGCGAGTCTGCCTTCCGCGGGATTGTTCCAGCTATCGATGATGATACGTTTTCCATCCGCGATACACCGATTTGTGCTGTAGAGAACACTGAAGGATATAACATACGGTTCAAATTTTTAAATCGTTATCAGGAAATTACGAAACTGATATACTGTATTTTAATTTATAGAAGAAAAATTTGATATCCGAGCAAAAAATTCGATACATATTGTCATAATAATGCCAATTTTTTAATGACAATGTAATAGATATTTTAGGAAATTTTAAATTTTAAAAAATAGACAAAAGAAATAACATCACAAATAATAATAGATAGTAATGTTATTCAATCATAATCTTCAATTAGTAATATTTAATTTTATTATAAAATATTTT
Organism: Apis dorsata; assembly: GCF_000469605.1. Taxonomy (NCBI): domain Eukaryota; kingdom Metazoa; phylum Arthropoda; class Insecta; order Hymenoptera; family Apidae; genus Apis; species Apis dorsata. Next base: position 235,745 of record NW_006263761.1, on the reverse strand, counting down.
TATGTGTTATTATAAATAAAAATATTCAATTATTGAATTTATTTTATTATTATTGATTTTTGTAATCTTCCAATATTATTTTTTTAAATAGACATTTAAAATATTGTAAATTTTGAAGATTTTGAAATTATGTTTGATTTTATATCTTGAAAAATACAAAAAAAAGAAAAAATGACAAATATTATATGAAGGATAATCAATGTTAAATTTTTAAGTAAAAATCTATTTTTTTTTACTAAAATTATTATTGCTGGCATTGAGACATTTCCGAACCACGATTTAAACTTCTTTTAATAAATTAATTTTGAAATATGAATCTTGAAATGTGAAATTTGAAAGTTTATTTTTCTCTTGTTAATCAATTGAAATTAAATCAACTTATAAATTATTTATTACTTTAACGTATTTCATTGTCAGATTTTACGTTAAAATTACATTTAGATCAAACAACTTTTAATCGACGAAACAAAATGATTAACAAATCACAAACAAAAAACAAATAATAAAAATCGTATGAAATTAAATTTCAATTGAATAAAATGAATTAAAGTTATTCGATTTAATTTAAAAATTATTTAATATAGATACAACTAAAGCCACAACATAAAAATTGCCAACAATTTGATTATTAATCTTTGTTAAAAAGGAAATAGTCACATTTTTAAATCGTATTTAAATAAAATAAATAAATTATAAGTACAGTTAATTTTTATTCAGAAAGGAATTTATTTTTATAAAATAATTGATGAAAAACAAATTAATTCATAACTGTAATACCAATATAACAAAAAGGATAGATTTTAACATAAAAATGTTAAAAATCATGTCAATAAACATTTTTTTCATTCATGATGTACGCATAACATTATTTCAAAATTTTTAAATTTAGTAACAAAGTGGAGGAGTCAAGCTGAATTTGTAATGAAGCAATTAAGCGAAATAAAAATTCAAAAATGAAGAATTGAGGAATGTATCAGCTTGTCCGGTCTCCCTTACACGCAGACAAATTATTCCAGAGATGACTTAATTAAACGACGAAATTATGCTGAAAAAAAGAATCTCATTATCCGCATCTCGAGTCACTGGAGAGCCATCCTAGCTATGGAATGTAGGGTGCTGACTGCAGAAAGGGAGGACTGAAACCCTTTAGTCAACCTGTGGTGGGAGAGTGGGCCGGGTCAATGATGAGACTCCTTATGGGGGGCCTTACCAGGTACCTGTTGGTCAGGTGGACCCCACTATTGCTCCATAGAGGCTGTGTCTCTTTCCATCCATCGTCTCAGCTTTCTTCCCCTTCTTCTTTCTCTTCCTCTCCTTGTCAATCTTTAGTATACCATCTCCTTTTGTTCCGTTCCAGGCACTGGACCATCGCGAGGATTATTCTTCGGACCCCGCTTTGATCTTTCGGCACTATTACTTCTCATCCAACGGCCCTAGAAGTTCTTCGAGTCGCGCGAACGATGATTTCTCAATGCGTCGATTCTTTCACGGTATTCCCTTTGAAGTAACGGCTTGTTCGGCCGCTTTATGGCCCTAAATAATAATGACGAATGTTTAATAAGCAATGATAAAATTATTGCTTATATCGGAATTA
>NW_006263761.1:230920-234052 GCF_000469605.1 Apis dorsata | reverse complement strand
AATAAAAAAACGTTTATATTCTAATTATTCGCATTGTACAATTAATTGATAANNNTTTTTTTTTTTCTCTTTCTCTAAAAAAAGAAATATTCTTGACAAGCTCAAATTCTATGTGTCAATATCTAAAAATGATCTTTCTATGATTGTCAGTTCCATTCGGACGATTGTGAATGAAAGAGACTGTTTCGTAGCTTCTAGCTATGATGCATCCATGTTCCTGAGAATACAAACGAGCAGGGCAAGAATTCATTATCGTTAATCACTTCAATCCTCGACCTCCTCAACGAGCCATCATCATCAGCTCGTACATCTCCAGAAAGTCGTGGTTGTCTCGTTCTCGGTAGTCCAGAACGCTCATAAAAGCGGGCAAAGACTTTCACGCGAGAAACGGAACCCGAGCCGAATACACGATGGATAGAAAAGAAGAAGATGATGATGGAGCGAAAAAGAGGCAGGGATAAAAGAGTGAGAGCAATATGCCGCAATTCGTGACTTCCTAGAAAGGTGGAAGAAAACCTCCAGGGCCTGGAGCAGCTCCCCTATGGTTCTAGCTCATTAACCGTCATCCTTCCCTCTACCCTGCCCTCATCATCCTCTTCTGCACGTCGTTGGCGTGACGGCGGGCCCCTCGAAGACATGCGTGTACGTCTGTATACGCTCATCAGGTAAGAAAGAAGCCGCCTGTGCCGACACGCGAGGCGCTAGGCGCTGGATCAGTCAGTTAGTGAGAGAAGAGGGGGGAGAGAAGGAGTCTGGCGCGAATCGTGGTGGGGAGTCGAATCGTTTAGTGGGGAGCGCAGTCATGTGATGGGACTAATGCCGCTGGAGACGAGCGTATGGTGGGGGAAACGGGCCCGTTATCCCCTCCACTGGCCACAGTTAGCCACAACGAACAGTCTCGTCGCGTTTAAACCGGTGTGCGTTCGTCTGACGAGATAATTTGTTCCTCGTTTCCTGGGATTTCGTGAGCGGGAGTCGGCAACAACGTGTCCAGGGGCTTTTGAAACGAGCTTCCTGCGGTTGGCCATCGACTTTTGTCGATGCAGTGAAATTTCCTCCCCAATATGATTACATTGAAATATATGAAAATTTAATTTTCGCTTAATTGCGTGATTATCGAGTTGAATTATGGTTACAACTCGTTTCATATTATCCAAGAGGAATTTAAAAGAAGAACCTAAAGTACACTGTATAATAACGATCTTCTTTCGATCATTATACCTATTGGATATCCTTAGTCATGGGAAAATGAGAATTCGAAAGTTTTGGACATCTTTTCTAAATCATTATGATTTAGGAAACCTTATTAGAAAATAAGTTATCTAGTAATCTACCTTCGTCTTCTAAGAAATTTATGAATTTAGAAAAGAAAATATCTGATGTGTTTGCATGTGTTACGTTTCGGGTAGAATTGTTCGATTACTCGATTAAAAAATAATTAAGATAAATTTAAAATTATACGACCAATTAGACAAGTTAAGATTTGAGAAATCTTATTACTATGATTTTCAAAAATATTATTTATGTACCTTGAAAAAACTTTTCACATATAAAAATTCCTTCGAAATACAATGCAATATATTATTGTTAATATGAAACATTCAGTAGCTAAACTAATTCTAATAATTGCCTAAAATCCATCAAAACGAACTCTAGTCTATCATCTGATATATTCTTACAACGAATCATAAGTGATCAATCACGATGATTCTTTGATCTATATTCATATCTATATTCATTGTATATACTATGTTCATTATATTCTTTTAAAAGATGATCATTCTCCAAAACCAATTGAATTTTTTAAACTTCCACATTTCTCGCATCCATGTATGTCTTACATGGCGAGAGATCAAGTCAGGTGTCCCACAGAAAAGAAGAAGAAGAAGAAGGAAAGGTAGAAAGGGAGAGAAAGCACGGCAAGGATTGGACCAGAGGTGGCGCGAGGCAGACAGGTTGGTCCGTTCGCCACCCGGGGGCGCCCCAAGGTGGCCGGTGCTAGCACGCCGTGATACGGATGAGGATAGAGCGAATAGGGTGTTATGGATGCGACGAAGACCGAACGAGACTCGAAAAGACCCGAAGAAACATGGTGGCCTCGCCCCACGCGAAGACCTCCCGAACACGGGCCCTGAGAGACTCGACTGTTCGACAAGTTTATCGATGGTGCCTGGCAAAACTTCGGCTCACAATTTCAGCGTAACTTCCGTTTTCATGAAATACAATTTCTTTAATGCATACAAATTAATTTTTCTAATAATTTTATTTTAATAAAAGTTCATTTTAATAAAATACTTTGCTTTAAAATTAAGTTTATGTATATTTCAGAATATTAAATATGTAATCAGTTAAAAAATCGTTTATTATCTTTATTATCTTTTTATTATTATTAAGGAAATTCATATATCTCAAAATTCTTGATTTTAATGAAAGAGTGCATAACTTTCTCTCATTAATTTTTCCTTTTAAATATAATTTCATCTGGAAATTTTTTCTTACAATAAAAATAAATTTAAAGTTTTATTTTGTACTATTACAAAATTATATTTAAAACGAAAAAAGAAAAAAAGATTTAAATTCATTTTTTCATAAAACAGAATTATTAATTTTGATAGTTTTATTAATTGAACATGCTTGAGAAATGAAGATTTTTTGATTGTAGCCCATTTTTAAAAAAATCGAAGAAAAATTATTTCATCAATACATTTTTGCCATGGATCATTTTATTTTCCATAAAAACTTAGTTTTTTTTTTATTATAAGTTGATAACTTATATCTTTAAATTTTTATATAAAATATACAAATTTTCACAATAATAAAATAAGAATAATAAAATTTTTGAAACTTTCTATTTAAAACAATACATAAATGAAAATAATTTTCATCTCTTTTATGATTTTAAATGAGCTTGAAATGAAACATTTATTAAACAATAATTTAATATCAAAAGTTTTATTAAGATGAAATTTATATTGAAATATATTGAAAATAATAATTGAAAAGATATTGAAATATATTGAAATATATTGAAAAGTTATTATTAACCGAGTAACTTTACTTAAGATTGATTGAAAGATTTTCGAATTCACGTTGACTGTCATTACTTAGTATACTTGCCATTGATTTAGATTC
>NW_006263761.1:222352-230617 GCF_000469605.1 Apis dorsata | reverse complement strand
TTTATATATATTTATATATATGTATATAGATATCTATATATATATTTATATTTATATATATTTATATATATGTATATAGATATCTACGAATAAAAAATTATAGAATTTTGTCATCTATTGTTAAATTCGTCAGTGAATTATGAGCATTAAGAACATTTGAAATAATGGAAATGTTCACAAAGTTGAACTCGAATAAGAATTGACTCGAATAAGAAGCATCCATTTTAATCGAAGGAATTCCTGTTCGGGTTAAAAAGGCAACGCGTCAAGTGGGAACACGAGAAATCGGTGGATTCGTTGGGTCGATACGGATTATCTTGGCCGTGGACAGAAAAATCCACCTGTCTTTTATTTATGTATCCTTTTCGTGGCCTGACGCAAACATCTTTGTCGGATGGCCGCCTCCGACCCAAGATATTGCCGCGGTCCTATTTACGTCCTATTACGACTACGACTCAGCCATCAGACCACAACGCTAATCTCGTCCTTATTTCGTCCATGATCGTCACTCAACATCTTTTTCTCGCATGTTTCACCAGCTAGAATCTTAAAACATTATCCACATTGACGGTCCTTTTTCTGCTTTGGGATGTTTTGGAGAAAATGATGACTAATTAATTTTGTGTAATTAAATTCGATTTATCACGAAAATCTGTGAGAGAGTGATGAACAGATGTGATACTATAATTAATGATTGATACATTCAAAGTTTGAAGAATTGTTGAAATTATATTATGAATTTTTAAGAAATGATTATATCTTTCGATTGTAAAATGAAAAATAATCAAAACAAAAACAATTCCATTTTGATAAAATTTTAATTCAATGAATATTTAGAGCACTTATTTTTTAAATATATATTAGATATTTAAAAAATGATGTTACAATATGTTTAAATTTATATGTTGATCTAGAAATAAAATATTTCTATTTGATTATTTCTCTTATTAGGTTAGGCTTTTATTAAGTTAAACAATCAAAAGATATATTATATATAATGTTATATTGCATATTATACTTTTAAATTAAACTTTTATTTTTAAACTAAACTTTTAATTAATTATAAGATTTAATTTATTTAATTATCTTTAAAAAGTTACTAATTATTGAAATATGTTTTAACTATATTTTAACTATGTTATAATCCAATATGTAATCCAATAATACTTTTTAAAATCTCTATAATATTGTGATTCAAAGTTATAATTTATTTTCATGTCTATCTTTTTCTATTATATTAAAATCAAACTGAATTCATTGATTTTTACTTTTACATTTTAAAATTGTTTTCTATAAAACTGATTTCTTATTACAAAATTTAAAAAATATAGATTTTTATTTGCTCATGATTTTTATTTATTCAAGACATTATAATATATATGCATATATATGCATGTACTTATATATATTTCATTAAAAATAAAATTAAATATTTATTTTTTCATAATAAACTTTAGAGGTTTGAAAATTATAAAAATATAATTAAATTGTGATAGTAAAGTCTTTTAAAATTCTTAATTGATTGCAATTAATGCAATTAATTAATGCAATCAATTTGCAATATTTATATGTAAAGAAAATAATAGTACATACATATGTATATCTATCTATATGTCACAAACATATATCTACTTAGAAAATGCTTATTTACTAATTCAATTACTTTAAATAATTATTATTACATCAAAAATTACATAAAAAATTCTATTTTCCTTTTTTATATAATGCAAAATTAAAATATATTACAAATATTTTTATATTCTCAAATATCTCATTATATTTATATCATATTTTTTTATGATTTTTCAATTACTCATAATAAAAAAGTTTTATATATAGTTGAATAGTTTCAAGGAGAGTACACAATTATATATTCCCCATAAAAAAATTCATTTATTTATATATGTCGACAAACTATTAATTTAGAAATATATTAATTTTAATATTGCTATAAAATTATGATTTTATGTTAATATTGATAAGAACTATATAAACTAATATTTATATTCTAATACTCTATATCCATGTAATATTTATTATTTATATGTAAAACCTAGAATAATATCTACAGTACAATATTACCAATGTACAATATCGATATATTATTATTAATATTATATACATCATAAAGAAATAACAATTATTATAAAAGAATCTGTTTTCATAACAATCATTGACCAATTCAAACGTTATCAATATATAAGTGAGTAAACTATAATTCCATCATCAGTATTATAAAATAACAAATCAAATATAAAATCCTCAATAACTACAGTATGAGTCAAGAATCAATTATAGAATAAATTAACAATCATCAATCGTACGAAATTCAAATAGATTCAAAGAAGTTCGAGGGGGGATGAACAGTGTGGAGGAGGCTTTAATCTTGTGGTGGACGTGGCGCGGTGCCCCCACCGCGCGTGTATGTCCTCTAATCATGGTTGGAAAGGCCGCCGCGGCTCAGGATAGAGACGTTCCACGGCCTAATTGCTATATATATGCCAAGAGGAGAGGGACCCTCGGCTCGGTCTCGCACAGTTATGCCAGGGCTCACGGTGTTATTAAACCCTCGGGGCCCCAGCCCACCTTGCTCCACGTGGAAACGCACGCTGCGTCTATTGGAGTAAATGGCGTGGACGAAAAACCGCGTCGAAATCGAAGATTCGAACGTAGACCTCGGATAAGCGTGAAGAAAGTTGCGTACTTTTGATTATTTTGGAGTTAAAGACTTTTTTCAAGAAAAGTAATAATGAAAATAATAATGAGAGAATTTAAAATTATTTATGGGATTTGAACAATTGTTTGTTCAATTTTGCTTTATGTTTGGATTTTATATTTAATGTATTATTGATTGTTAGATGAATCATTGTTGTCAGATTAGTAGATAAAATTTTTAGTTATGAAAATTATTAATCAAAAAAGTTTTGCAATTTCTTTTTGATAGAAAAGAAATATATAAAAAATTTAAAGGAAAATATTTTATTTTTAAAATAGAAACTTATTTGCTTAAGAAAGAAGTAAATAAATAAGATTTTATTAAAGTTATGATTTAGAGAAGTAAAATTCTTTTTTATAATATTCCCTTTTTATTTTCGATTATTTTTTTATAACAGATTTAACGAAAATTACATATGTTTAATAATATTTAATAATGTTAATTAATATGAGAAGAAAACTTGAATAAAAAATTTACATCTACGAATCTTCTAACAATTTTTTTCAGAAATGTTTCATAAATTCAATATAATTATAGAAATGAGCAGAAAAATATACTTTTATATATAATTTATATCTAACTTAAGATATAAATTAATTTTATATTTAATAAACAATTTGCAATTGTTACTATACTATAATATATAAATAGTTGTACATTTTGTCATATATTTTTATATCATTAAAAGCTACTTTATGATTATCTGATATTTATTGCCAAGAAAAAAATTCAAAAAAAAAATTAATTCATATACATAAATTAGTTAATAATGCAATCCAAATAAATATATAATATTTCTACTATTTTAATACTACTATTTATATATTTCATAATTTATAACGATATATATATATATATATATATATATATATATATATATATATATATATATATATATATATATATATATATATATATATATATATATTTATAATGTATTAAAATATTATAATTATCGTAAAAATTTTTATGGAGATTATAATTCCCTGAATTTTTCTTAAGATTATCAATATTAATTTTAATATCAAGAATAAATATTAAATTTAAAATAATTAGTTTAATAATAAAAATAAGACAAAAAATACTTAAATTAGATGTTATATAATTAGATGATATAAATAATTGAATTTTATTACACATTTGCTAAAAATTTGTAAAGTTTAAACAAATAGATTAATAAATAAATTTAACATTTTAATATTAATACATACTTATAATAATTATATTTAGATTAAAATAATATTTCAATTAAAATTATAATTTAATTTTATAAATAAATTATTTATACAATTTATTATATTATTTTATTATATATGTATATTAAAATCAATAAAAAATATATTCCATAGAAAAATAATATAAAGATAATACGTATAAATTGCTCAACAAACAAGAACTCGACCAATAATAGATATCTTATTCGATTCACACAATACAATCAACCTATGCACTTAAATTCCGATATATATTATAAACTCGATTATAAACTCGATACATTATATTCCACCTTAGAAGGAAATAAAAAAAAAAGAAGAAGAAGAAAAATGAAGAAATCGAACGAAACATAAGAATAACAGCATTTCTATAAACTATCCTAAGTATTTCCGACAGAATAAACGAACATGACTAATATTTCCCAAGGCTCCAGCAGTACGAGCCTTATAACACTGAGGCGCTCTGTAACAGGTTTCGAATCGGACATCGTAGCCGAAGAAGTGTCGCGCGTCGAAGGAAAGTCGGTAATAAACTTATAATGGATCTGCCCGTCAGATTTACAGCCCCATTTACCACGTTCCTCTATCCCCTCGTTCTTGGTCAATCGTCTCTTCAGGTTACATCTCTTGTTCCACTTCGTTTTTTCCTTTCTCCTCGGTTACAGAACGAGAATACGCTCGCGGAAATGTTCGAGCGCATAAAACCGCGCGCAAAGGAAAAAGAAAGGGAAAAAGTTAAAACGAAAAAGGCGAAATAGAAGACGTCATGGTGAAAAGTCCGCGGGGGTTGTCCACCGCCCATATCCATTTCCACGTGAAGGAAATCGACGAATCACGATTTACGACGCTACCTGACGTCAGCTTTTCAAGACAAATCTCCTCGAGGATTTCCTAAAGAGGATGCTGGTGTTTCGCTCCTGCGAGTTATCTTCTCGACCGATCTGCACGTACCGAGCTGAGATACGTCCATGCGACCGATCTCTCTTAACCGAGCTCTGTCCCGGTTGCGCTGGCACGAGGTGGCTGGACACGGGGTAACAGGGGAGCCAGAAGAGGAGAATTTACCACCGAGGTGTCGAGAGTTAGTAGCTTGCTCCCAAACGAGATCCCGAGATAAGCTCGTCCACGAATTAGCGAGGACTCGAAGGAAGAGGGAGGGGAAAAGAAAGGAAGAGAAAGAGAGAGAGAGAGAGATGTTGGAGACTTTAAAGAAAGTCACACTTTCAAAAGGAGACCGGGTGGACGATGGCTTGAAACACAAAAGGTTGAGTTTGGAGTGGAATCCGGGAATGGTTCGCGTGGAAATCGATAGATATTTTTATTGAAGGGAATCGCAGTTTGTTTTTTTGTGTTTTTCATTATGTTGCGGTTTATGAGAATTGGTTTTTACATGTGATATGTCTCGCTTTTTTGGAATTACGCGAGGAATATGTTTTTCTTGCTTTTTTATAATATATTTAAATTTAATTTTTTTCTTTGTTGAATGTTAAAACTGATAAAAACTGTGATAAAATTTTGGAGTACTTAATAACGTTTTTAGTATATCGTTTGTTGAAATCAGAGAAAAAAAAAAGATAAGAAAAGATTTTAAAACAAAATTAAAGTATTTATAATATTAGATGATATTAAAGTTCGTTTAAGTATTTAATTAATTATTATATTTTTAAATAATATTTTTTATTATATTTTTTTATATTTTTCATTATTTTTACGTATCAACTCAATTCATAAGTTCGAATGTAAAAAATATATATATCTAATTTATAAAAATAATTAAATAATAATTATTTTTATAATTTTTATAATAATTAAATAAGATAAAGATGAAGAATTATAGATACAAAATAATGTCAAATTATTATATACATATATTTGATATTTAACAATATTCTTTCCATGTTAGATTAAAAATTTTTATAAATTCATTTTTATCATTATAAATTTTTAAAATAGCGTATCAACTTAATTAAAAATTTGCAGCAATCCAAGTATCAGTAAGAATTATCAACCAATAAAATATTATAGTAATGTATCAAGAATTCTCACAAATCCAAGGATAATCATCTCTAAATTTCTTCAGATTCCAACCTTCAGAATCTCTCCAAGAATCTGCATATATAAACTCAACTTTTCATTCAACTTCTTTTTAACAGAATATCATCCTCTTTAGATTTAAAATCTTTTATTCTAAAAGAATTATAGTTTTTTCGTTATCGATTTTCAAATTTTGCAATAATTCAAATCCAACATCGTTTCCTTGAAATTTATCATTGTTTGCCTCAAAAATTTTAAAACCTTACCTTTTGTTTCATATTTTGAGTAAACGTATTCATATTTTGAGTAAAACGTCTTCAGAATCTCCTTTAACAATTCTGAAATAGTTTTAAAATCTAACTTCATATTTTCGAAAATTAATACTTCTTAATTCAAAAGAATGATAATTTTTTTTATGTTCTAAGCCAAAAATCTTTATCTTGTCAAACATTTTTGTAATAAAATCCAACAATATCTTTTTTGAAATTTGAAACATTTCATCACTTTTTTCTTTATTTTGAATACAGAGTCTTCACAGACTTTTTTTTGCAATAATCAAATCTAACTTCGTTTGCTGTAATTCCTAAAAGAATCATAATTTTTTCTGCATCCCGAAATAAAACATTTCTAACCTAAAAACTTAACCTAAATTTTGCAACAATCAAAGTCCATCATCCTCTTTGAAATTTAAACTTCCTTAATCTAAAAGGATCAGAATTTCTTCCAATCTATTCTAACTAAAATGTCGTTAGGGATTTCTGTAGCACTAAAGGAAGGAGTAGGAGGTAGGATGACCTGTGGCAGATGCGCCGGCGAACCAGCCATCGTTCTCGATTTCTTGTTTGCTTCATGGCGAATCAGAAGGGCCGCGGAGCGAGTCCAAGTCCGATCGGGGCCGCCTCATTGTTTTTCCACGGCTGAGGCCTCTCTCGTGGCCTTTATGAGCTTCGAAGGGCTCCACAATCTACGGTCAGGAGCGTAAGAAGCATCATGGCAAGAGTTTCGCAAGTCACCCTTTCGGAGGCACCTCTTTGTTCGAAAGTTTGCTCTGTTTCGTTCGTAAATGGAGGAAAAAGCAAAATTGATTCTGCCTGAAATCAGCTAATACGATACGCGAAACGCTCATTCCCGCAGGAATGTGTTAATCGTAGGATTCTATGCTTGTTTTACTTATGTATCTGTTGGATTTCTATAAAAAGACTTCGAGTTTGTTTATTTTGAATGATGAATGAAATTGTTGAGATTGCGTTTTTAATTATTTTTTTAGGAAGAATTTATGGATTTATTAAATGGAGGATTGAGAATAATAATAAAGAGTCCATCATGTAAGTCCAGTAGAAGATAGAACTATGCTATAATTTTATGTTTACACAATTTAAAGTCAATAATAATATGAAATGAATATATAAAAACATATAAAATAAATTAATGTATTCTTAATTATCAACTTATAAATGTGAATTTCTTTTCTTTCAATATTTGTATGTATTTATACTACTATGATTTCTGATTTCTGATTCACAAATGATTCTATAGTTTTTCTAGTATAATTTTTTTAAAATCGAAGATCTAAGGTTTTTTTAAATAAATAGGAAAATATATTTTTTATATATATTTATTTTATTTATAAATATTATATTATTATATTAGATACTAAAATAAAGCAATAAAGTTCAAAATCAAAATTATTATAATAATTAAATTAACATGAAATTTTGAAAAATTGTATATAATTTTGAAAAATTATAAAATGACATCTAATATACAATAAAAGTTATTAATTTAGAATAATATTCATGTAATTTGCAAAGATCACAAATATAATCGTTATAACATTGAGAATATAAGTGTAAAACCATTTTTGACAATTTCAACGTTAAATTCAATTCTACAAACAATATAATTTGTTTCTTTTTGCTTCTCTTGATTTTAGCGTTCTAGTTCTTCTTAAATTTTTGTTTTAATCCTTCTTTATTTACTTCTTTTCTCTTTAATTAAGTGAAAAAAATTATAAAAACTACTTTAGTGAGAAAATTATTTATGTTTTTGACTTATAAAATATATATAATATAAAATAAAAAACTCAAACGAACTTGATTTTGAAAAATATCATTTTTAAAAATATTTATAATATGGTCTTTATGAAGTTTGTTTTTTATAAAAAAATAATGAGATTAGTAAAAATAAAAAATAATAATACATATTATAAATTTAAAAATTTTTTTGTAAATTTTTTTTAAACTAATGTTCGAATAATTCGATATAATGTTTATATTTTTTATTATTTTTATTAATATTTAT
>NW_006263761.1:213175-222187 GCF_000469605.1 Apis dorsata | reverse complement strand
TTCGATTAATATTTATATAATATTTATATTTATTTTTATTTATTTAAAAAAATTTAAAAATTTTGCCTTGTCACAGTTTTTATATGTATAATACTAAATTTTAATTAGATTTCTTTATTTCTTAATTTAAATTTTAATTACGGAATTAAAAAAAGTTTGCTAGTATTACTAAGAAGATTAAAAAGTTTTTAGAGACTCAGAATGTATGTATACAGGTGCATTTTCATGCAACAGTCACTATCTCTTATCTGCATATACATCAATAACCGTAACAACTTTTTAAATAAAAAAGGAATTTCTGTATTTTCATTTTCCTTAAATTTTTATCTCATAATTAAAATTTAAATTAAAAAATAAATGATTTCAATTTTTATTCGCATTACATTTAATATTAGCTTGAAATAAAAAAGTATATATAAAATATATATTATATAAAAGTATACACGTTATAAATTTTCAGTGTATATTTAATATAGAATATAGAAAATGTTATTTTTAAATTTAGATATTTTAACAATATCTGCTTACTATTTAAATAATATACAAAATATACAAAAAATATAATATACAAAAAATAATATATCATTTACATATTATTTTTTGTGTGTTTTTATTTTATTTACATTCATGAAATAATCTCTGTTGATGTTAATAATTTTGACAATTTTAATCTATCGCATTTTTTAATTATTAATTCTTTTGTTTACAATGAGATTGCAAAGAAATTCATTCATATTGAATATTTGTGATAAAAACCAATATTACAATAAAAATAATTGATTATAGGATCTATATTAATTTAATATTTTTTTTGTTTTTTTTGATAAGTATTTATCATGAATTCTTAAATCTTTGTACTCTTAATTTTTTTCAATTTTCTTTTCAATAATTCCAGATCTTTCTAATTTCATTTTTGATATACGAAAATCACCAATAATTCTTAATAATATCAAAATTCTTTATGGATCACGGACTGTTTTCCTTCATTTTTTAGTTTTTTCTTTGTAAGAAAAAATCACATAATTTACTTAAATAAAAAAAAGAAAAAATACTATGAAATATAATACATATTATATTTAAATTAACATTTAAAAAATCTCAAATATGATTCGATATTGAAGTATTTGTAAACGGAATTCAAAATATTAAAATCTTGAATTCATTTCTTTTAACATTTCCTTTATAATCTTATATAAAGTTTCACTTTTTCTAATTTATCCAAAATTTCCCATTATTTCACCATTGTATTTTTTTTTCGCTCTTTGCACGAAGTTTCTAAAACGAGCGAGTTCGTAGGGGATCGGGGCGGTGTACAAAGGAAACGATCAACAGCGTTACTTACAAGGAAGGAGGAGAAGGTTGGGCGCGATTTTTCATTTTCAAACAGACCGAGGGCAACGCCTGGCAGAGGAAAGAGGGTTACTGGAGAGCCGGTAATCATCTTGTTCTCGACGCCTGGTGAATAACACAAAGGATCGAAACTGGCGCTAATTACGTCGCCGTTCCCTTCTTCACGATAAGCGGGGGTTGCCGCCCCGGAAAGAGGAGCAAGCCGCTGGAACGAATGCGGTCCAAGTGGAATGCCGTTCTGGGAAGAATTCCGCTCACGGGTTGGTGAAGATGGTTCATGGAAGGGGGAGTTTCAGGTGGAAACCGATTGTAGGGATTCGATCCTCTCTGTTCTTCGGGTTTCGAGTTAATTGTGACGTTAAATGCGACGGGTAGATCCTTTTTTTAATTTTTTTTTTTTTCTGACGTGAAAGTCGAGATGTTAATGCGATGAAGATTATCTTTGGGCGGATATTTATTTTTCGATGTTTTGATTTGAAGAAAGATGGAGTGATAGAAATTAATGTGAGAAAATTTTATAGATTTGAAATAGTAGATAATTGGAATGCTGAAATAGCGCAAGTATATTCTTTTCTTTTTACTAAAGTATATGAAGCAAATGATACGTCACAATTATATATTTTTATTTAGAGCAGATATGATCTCTATTTATAATAAAATAAACTGCGATTTTTCATAATTATGTGAAATGTATTTTTAGAATGTAAATATTTTATTTTTTAGAGATACATATTAGACGCAAAGAATGTTAATTAATTATTAGTGAAATATTAAAAATCTATTCTAACTTAATTTAACTTAATATAATCTAAACTAGATATAGATTAAGAAACAATTTAGAAAAAAATGCTGTATTTAAATGCATTTATGTAATACTAGTACCAATATCTAATGTCTTAATGTTTAGTTTCTTAACATTTATTTTCATGCGGATATTTAATTTTAATTAAAATATAATTGCAAAATATCTATTAGATATATTTATTGTTTAAATTATTTATAAATAATATTTTATATAATAATAATTTTTTATTAAATTATATACATATATAGAATATTATTACTATATCAAAGCGATAATATTTCAAATTGTATATATTATTTCATACATTGTAACATTAAATTTTAGATATCTTTTCTAAATTCAAATAATAAAAGATGAACTATTACTTAAAAAAAGAAAACATTTTTTTTAAATTAATAATTAAATATTTTTCTAAAATTCATTAAATACTTTTCATAATAATCCCTCAAATCCATATCCCTAACTCTCAAATTTAAACACATAAAATCATATAATCACATACTATTATATGAGAGTTAGTCATGCAATGCTAACATAGAAAGATGTTTCTCCGTAAACCATGTCACGGCTGAAAATTCCTCAATTTCCCATGACTTCGATACACTACCAGCCTGCCTTTATTGCGACACGTTCCGGGGATTTGGAATGCCGCGTGGAAAATAGAAGCCGGTTGATGCGCCGGGAAACGTGTTTCTCGAATAGCGGCTCACCATGGAAAATCGGATTTCATCGTCTGTTTGTTATTTTCGTGGCACGATGAAATGCTTAATGGCCGTCGAGGCGAAGACGTGTCGATGTACGATCCTCCGAAAAGCGCCGACTCTGTAGCGAATCGATGCACACTGCCTTGGTCATAAAATGACACTTCGAAACGAACTCTTGTGGCCATTTATGGGCCGCTTGGGAATCAGTTTCATTTTTTGGTACCAATCGTTTCAAATTTTCATTAGTGTCTTCGATATCTCTAAATTATTGTGCTTTCCTTAATGGTTAATAAGATTAATTTCGAATTTTATTTCTATATTTTATATTGACAGAGATGTATACATTATGATACATATGATAAATTTGTTGTTTTTTTTTTCTTGATTTGATCATAAGATGTTTTAATTTTTTTAAAAATGTATTTAGTATTTAGATTCTCTTGTTTATAATTTGTTATAAGCATATCCTTCGACTTCTTACGACTTCATTATCGACGGTTGCGTTACTGTAAAGAAACCTAACCCTGTAAAGAATGCATTGCGCAACCAGACTGACAACAGAGGAATGATGGAAGAAATGGAAACGGGATGGAATGGAATTGGATGATTGGATATTTTGAAATGAAATAAAATGGAATTAATGAGTAATGGGGAATGTTAAATGTTTAATTGTTATAAATGAATAAATAAATAAAAAATTATTTAATTCAAATATGTTAATTATTAATATAATTGCCAATCCCATTTTAAATTTAAAATTTATTGTTTTTTAAAATATTAACTAACATTTAGATATTAATATTAATTATCTAAAAATCTTTTATGAAATATTTATTAAATACAATTAAACATTTATTAAATACAAATATACATAATTTCTATTTACATCAGATATCCTCCATTTCTGTTTAATTACTATTATTACTCATCAATCATTAAGATTCTTTATTATTCGCAAGCACAGACCAGTTTCTTAACCACAAATTAATTCTAATTTATTCAACAATATCATATAACAATTACAATTCCTTCATTATCCTTAAATACAAACCATCTTTCTCATCACCTTCATTTGCAGAACTTCACCCCATTATTCACCCATCATTCACGGTTGTTACCTCATCCACATACACTCCAAAATCTCAATCTCCGTTACAACTCGAAAGCCATTCGAATTCAAAAGCCAACGAACGAGACAAACCCATTCCACTTTCCCCCTCTCCCTTTCTTCTAATATCCCTTTTTTTCGAGAGGCCATGTAATTCCTCCATCGAATTCGAATAGCGTATCGCGGACGAACCGTGAGACGACAGCCACGATTGTCGCGCTCATCGTTCACGGTGAATCAGCGTCCATAAAACGCCGAAAACCGCATCGACTGTGACACCCGTTACAACGTAATTTCCCTTGCAAAAGTGATGAATCGGCCGTGGTGAACTCGCGTGTTTCGACTGCGATGAAAGCCAGATAAGCCCCCGTGGTAAATGACGGGATACGTCCGGCTAATGTTCTGGCTTTGTGTCACTCATCACCCTGACGTTTCAGTGCCTGTTCACAGTGACCGGCCGCAAATCGCAAGCGCTCCGACACGAAAGCGTTACGCTTGTTAGCCGAGTGGAAAATCGGGGAAAGTCGACAGGTGGTAGGTGGATGTATGTTTATGATCTGTTTATGATTCGAGGAGAAATAGCGCAACGTTTACCAATATGTGACTCTCAAAGTTTTTTAAGAGGAGTCGAAATTATATAATATATAATTATTTGCGATTATTGGAAAATTTTATAATGAAATTTTTGGCGTTTATCTTATATTTATTTGTTCCTAAAATTTTTGATTGAAAATTTATGTGTGAAACGTGATAGGTTTATGGGCAATTTATTTTTTAATGGAAAATTTCTTTGAGCACTTGAAATCAATAGTTAAATTTTTATCATTTTTTTCATTCATTCATGTTATTTCACCTGTACGTAATTATTTTTTTACAATGGTGTATTAAAAGTTGAATATTTTATTTTATAGATTGAAATTTTATTCTATTTCGTATTATTACGAAGTTATATTTAAAATATCTAAAAAGAGTTGATTTTACCTCTTCAAAATAATAGTTTTCTAATATAAAAATTGTTCTACATACATAATGTTTCATAGAATTATTATCAATTTTGACAATTTATTAGTTGAATTTATTAGTGTAAGACATATAACTTCTGTAATTGATTAGAAGTATACAATAAATTATGTAATAAATATTATATTCTATTTGTTCATTGTATTCTATTAAAAATATATTGTTATGCATTATAAGAAAAAAATAGAATCACACTTTATTTGGTATTACAAAAAAGAAATGTGTTGAAAAAAAACGCTTAGAATAAAAAAATTATAAGATTTAAATGTCATTATAATGTAAGAAAATAAAGTAATATCGATGTAAGCAAATAAAACAAAACTTGAAGAATACAAAGAAGTTTTTAATAAAACTTAAAAAATTACACTCTGCAATCATATAATGAATTACAATAAAAGTTAATGAATTCTGCAACAAAAACGTAGATGTAAGTGACAATTTACTGTTAAAGACTTTCCTTTTTAACAAAATAATCGATTTGATATAAACACAGTGTATATTATCGTTAAAGTAAAAATTAAACTAATTATGGGATGTATATTCTAAGATAAAAAGGAAATTTATCAACAAATCGTGCATCGATCAATTCGAATGTTGTAACATGATATTATCCTCAATTTTACAGTAACGAAATTATATACACGATGTTGCACAAACATTGAAGAAAACGTGTCGAATATTATAGAGTATAGCGAAATGAAACCTGAAGAAGCTTGCTACTCAAAATCGAGACGAGTCTATTAACAGAAAAGTACCATGTCATCTCGTCTTCAAAGAACTTCCCTGATCCCTCATTATCCTTAATGATTTCCGGTTGAGATCTTCAACAAAGCATACTAAGCACAAGCATTTTCCAAGATTTCCCGAACAAAGAGCAAAAAAAAGAACAATTTTCATCGAGAAATATCGATTGTCATCATTTTCTGCGCCAATGGTTCATCAATTCCTTTCATAGAGGAAGAAAGATATCAAAAAGTAGTCGTTTGTTCGATCTACGAATGAAATTGTTCCTTTCATGACGATTCTTGCACAACAGCTCGATGACTACACGCTTTTGTAATGAATTGCAATTTTCTCAGCACTGGGAACATTGATTATATTGTTTCTTATACATTTCTCCACCTTTCGCACGTAAAATTTTTTAATTTTTAGAAAGGAATGTTACTATAGGTTTGTTATATGGGAATTTGATAAGATTGTATGTTGATATTTCAATTAATTTATCAAGGATTTTTATTTTTTTCCATTCGTTTATTTGATTTTTGTTTTATGAGGAATAAGAACAAAAAGAATTTAAATGAGAAAACTAATTATTAATTTTATTGCATTAAGATAAATAACAATAATAATGTAATAATAATAATTTTCTTAATGATAATTAAGAAAATAAGTAAAAGAAAATGTTTAATAATATTTAAAATAATTTTTTTAAAGAAATATATTTAAAGGAATAAAATAACTTTTCGTTATTAAGATAATTAATTTAAATAATAATTAGATAAAAATATTAAAGATAATTAAACAATAAATTAGAAAATACTTAATGATATTTGGAAAATATGATGTGAAAAATGCAAAAATGATTATTACTACATATATATTTAAAAAGTATATTTAAAAATCATAATGAATCATATATAGAGAGAATTCAATTCAGAAATCAACTTAAATAAATATAATTAAAAATTTCAATATTATTTTTGTAATGATACAAGATAGAATAAAATATAAAATTGCAAAATATTTAAGTTTTAACGCAATTCTTTGTTTCTTCTATCCTATTATAAAAAATATTTTCAGTTGAAATTGTATATAAAATATGAAAAAATAATAAAAATTTAAGAATAGATTTAATACATTCAAAAAGATTTTCTGTTAAAATATAAATTATTATAATCCATTATACTCTGCATACAACAAAAAATTTCATTAAAATTAGATTTTTCAAAATATTTTCCTTGCAAGATATATAGGAATACTTTTACGGTTGAGTGAATATACATGCTATCTGTAGATTTTTAAAAATCTTAAAAAGAAACTTAACGATCCCATAAATTTGTCATAACACCCTAAGCATCTAACATCATATTTATAGAACGCTCAAAACAAATGATTTTCTAAAAATCCAACGAAACCTCCGTAAAAGAGGGCGAAAAAAAAAATAAAAGAAATTCGACACAATGGACAAACCGTGTCAAAGAGAGTTCACTGAACGTTGATGATCAACCAACCAGGTACACCTTTGGTAGGCAACCCGGTAGGACCGTTCAAAAATGGCGACATCGTTCGTGTTCGAATTTTCTGTGAAATCCTTTTCACGCATCTCGGTTCCGCGCGAGTTGAAAGAAGAGCATGCAAGTGATTTTGCGGAGATGAAGAGGGCCCATGGACCCATCTTTGGATAGCACCGTGTTCCGTTCCATAGATCACGAGGCCTAGCTTTCTTTTTCGTTCCTCTTTTAGGAAGCGATACAATACAAGCTTCGCTGGGCATTGTACGTGGCCGTGGCCAACAATGGACATGAACTTGGCCATTGTATCGGCCCGATTTGAGGCCTATAGCCAGGACAGAATGGCCTTTTCCTCGACTCAGTTACTAAAGAGATGTCTTCATTAGTGCGTCCAGCGTGTCGTTTTGCTCGGTTAAGCCCAATGTAGGAAGGCAATGTTATATTGCTGCAATTTTCACAGTGGTGACGCTTAGCGATCATACTTATTGAAAAATTTATAAACAATTTGATATCAGTTTTCCAGTTACAATTATATCGAATCTTTTGTTAATTTTGTTATTAATGAAAAATTAATATTATGGATAATAATTTTACTTTTATTTATTTATTATTTATCTTCAAATCTTTATTATTATTTTATTATTTATCTTCAAATCTTTTTATATTGTGAAATTCTAACTTAAGGATTGGTATATTTTTAGATGAATTCTTAAATTTTATTTAAGTAACATATTATTTTAAATTTTTAAATAATATATATTTTTAATAAACAAATTCATTGAATTGTTCGAATATTATTAAATTACTATTGAAGATTTTGAGTTTGTGTTTTTTTAGATCATTAGTAATAAAATTAAAAATTTCTGAAATTTTATAAAAATTATAACATTATATAGAAAAAATATAGAGGATTGAATAGGATTGATATATTTTGAAGAAAAAAAATTGCATAAAAGAAATTAAATAATATTTTAATGATTTTTTTGTATATTTTTGAGGAAAATTAAAATTGAATTTTTTAAAATAAAATCAATGTTAATATAAATTTAAAATCAATGTTAATATAAATCCAATGTTCATGAGATATGAAACACGAATAGCATCTATTAAGTTACAAATTTTCGTTATAATTTGTTTATTAAAAGATACTTATTAGAGAATAGAGAATAGATTATTTTGAGAAATTTGTTTTATTATAAAAGAACACCGCTTACATTTTAACAATAATTTTATGGCAATTCAAATTACTATTATATTATATCTTTTAAACTTATTAAATGAATATTCGTATAATAATGGATAGGCTATCTAATGTAACGAGTTAAATTATTTTCATTATAAATGAAAATTATATAATTTTATATATTTATAACAGATGATATAATTTCAAAAAAATTTAATAGTATTTAGTTTTAGTTTATGATGTGAAGCATTAGATTTCCCTTTTGTTATATAATTAGCTCTATTACAAATAATTTTCTTAATCATCGTTTCTTTTCTTTTTCTATCTCTGCACAATATTTCTTCTTCCATAAATTCAAAACTTTAACATCCCAAAATTTCTACAAGCAGCATTTCCATCCTAATAAATTCCTTTCAAATTATCGCTCCAAACTGAATCAGCTTCTTCTCCATCCACCAACTTTCCTTTCATTCAAATTCTCCTTTTTTCAACCCTCACACAATCTTCATCTCACCGAAAAGAACTCAGAGCCCAGAAACTCTCATGAGAAACCCGTTCACGCGTCTTCGCCAAGATCTCAACAATCTCTCAAACAACGTGGCTTCCTCGAC